>NC_068422.1:1385000-1397500 GCF_023373465.1 Oncorhynchus keta
CCTGGGTGTAGATAACAGCGTAGAAAAGGACAACTTAAGTCTCACAAAGATGGCATTAATGATGCACAAACACACACACATTCACACTTCTGCGCAGGCTTCAAACAAGATTCATTACTATTGCTTAGCTATCAGAAGATGGCACATATGAGGCTTTGAACGGCATTCCTTCCTTCTCTGGCTGTGAGCAGCCTCTGGCATCAGCGTTCCTTCCTTCTCTGGCTTTGAGCAGCCTCTGGCATCAGCATTCCTTCCTTCTCTGGCTTTGAGCATCCTCTGGCATCAGCATTCCTTCCTTCTCTGGCTTTGAATAGCCTCTGGCATCAGCATTCCTTCCTTCTCTGGCTTTGAGCAGCCTCTGGCATCAGCATTCCTTCCTTCTCTGGCTTTGAGCAGCCTCTGGCATCAGCATTCCTTCCTTCTCTGGCTTTGAGCATCCTCTGGCATCAGCATTCCTTCCTTCTCTGGCTTTGAGCAGCCTCTGGCATCAGCATTCCTTCCTTCTCTGGCTTTGAGCAGCCTCTGGCATCAGCATTCCTTCCTTCTCTGGCTTTGAGCAGCCTCTGGCATCAGCATTCCTTCCTTCTCTGGCTTTGAGCAGCCTCTGGCATCAGCATTCCTTCCTTCTCTGGCTTTGAGCAGCCTCTGGCATCAGCATTCCTTCCTTCTCTGGCTTTGGCAGCCTCTGGCATCAGCAGCCTCTGGCATCAGCATTCCTTCCTTCTCTGGCTTTGAGCAGCCTCTGGCATCAGCATTCCTTCCTTCTCTGGCTTTGAGCAGCCTCTGGCATCAGCATTCCTTCCTTCTCTGGCTTTGAGCAGCCTCTGGCATCAGCATTCCTTCCTTCTCTGGCTTTGAGCATCCTCTGGCATCAGCATTCCTTCCTTCTCTGGCTTTGAGCAGCCTCTGGCATCAGCATTCCTTCCTTCCCTGGCTTTGAGCAGCCTCTGGCATATGGGTGTACCCTGGACTTGCTGGTTACTGGATGTGTTGTGTGTACCCTCTAAACACTGTTACAGTAACACATACGTATTGATTTGTTGAACACTTTTTTGGGTTACCACATGATTCCTGATACTTTATTTATAGTTTTGATGTAAAAATATAGAAAAACCCTGGAATGAGTAAGTGTATCCAAACTTTTGACCGGTACTGTACATAAACTTGTGTCATTCTGTTTTTATTCATCTCTCTCTCTCTCTCTCAATTTCAATTGAATTTTTTTTGTGGGGATTGGGAAATATATGTTTATCGCCAAAGCAATTGAAATAGATAATAAACTAAAGTGAAATAAACAATCAAATGAACAGTAAACATTACAATCAAAAAAGTTCCAAAGGAATAGAGACATTTCAAAGGTCATATTATGTCTACATACAGTGTTGTAACGATGTACAAATAGTTAAAGTACAAAAGGGAAAATAAATAAGTATTTACAATGATGTTTGTTCTTCTCTGGTTGCCCTTTTCTTGTGGCAACAGGTCACAAATCTTGCTGCTGTGATGGCACACTGTGGTATTTCACCAAGTAGATGTCAAAATGTATCAACATTTGTGGATCTGTGTAATAGGGAAGGGTTAGTATGTGTCTCTAATATGGTCACACATTTGGGCAGGAGATTCGGAAGTGCAGCTCAGTTTCCACCTCATTTTGTGGACAGTGCATTGGCAGACCTGGTTCTCAAGATAAGATGAGCTAAGACAGCCTTTCTCAATAGCAAGGCTATGCACACTTAGTCTGTACATTGTCTAAGCTTGCCTTAATTTTGGTTTAGTCACGGTGGTCATGTATTCTGTATAATCTCTGTTTAGGGCCAAATAGCATTCTAGTTTGCTAAATTTTTTTGTTAATTATGTCCAATGTGTCAATTAATTCACCTTTTGTTTAATCATGATTTGGTTGGGTCTAATTGTTTTGCAATCCTGGTGCTCTGTGGTGTCTGTTTGTGTTTGTGAACAGAGCCCCAGGACCAGCTTGCTTAGGGGACTCTTCTCCTGGTTCATCTCTCTGTAGGTGATGGCTTTGTTTTGGAAGGTTGGGGAATTGATTCCTTTTAGGTGGTTGCAGAATTTTCTGGATTTTGATTCTTTTATTTTATTTAAACTTAATTTAACCAGGCAAACCAGTTAAGAACAAATTCTTATTTACAATGACAGCCTACCAAAAATAAAAAGGCCTTCTGGGATTAAAAAATAAAATAAAAATATAGGACCAAACAGACATCACGACAAGAGAGACAACACAGCACCACATACAGTAAAGAGAGACTTAAGACAACAACACAGCATGGTAGGATCACATGACAACATAGCATGATAGGAACACAAGACAAGACAGCATGGTAGGAACATTTTTAGCAAGATCCTAATTGGTATGTCAAATTGTATGTTCCTTTAGATGGCATAGAAGGCCATTCTTGCCTTGTCTCTCAGATCGTTCACAGCTTTGTGGAAGATACCCATGGCGCTGATGTTCAGGCAAGAATGGCCTGTATGCATTGCATTTTTTTTTGTCTGACTCAGATTATTTCTGACTTGTGTCATGGGGTCACTGTATTTTAGATGTGTGTCATGCACAAAGTAGATGTCCCAACCGACTTGCCAAAACTATAGTTTGTTAACAAGAAATGAGTCCAACCTAAGTGTATGTAAACTTCTGACTTCAACTGTATATATATATATTCACTCCCTTTTATATATGTTCCCAGAGGCATGCCTCTAATGGTTCCATGTTCTTCCCTCTGTCTATTCTAATATGTGATCCTCTGTGTATGAAGATCACATCTGGTGCAATTGTATGGTCTTTATAGGGGGGGTTGGGGGGGGGGTGACCAATCGGTTGGAGAGGCAGAGATGCCCCAGTTACTTAATTTGATTACACCCAATTAGCAAAGTGGATGAAGAGGGAAAAAGAGAGGAGAGAGAGAGAGAAGAGGGAAGAGAAAAGGAAAGGTTTTGCTTTTGTTGTTTGCGAGGCAATGCAGGCACTAGAGAATGTATGTGAAGGACTTAACGTGCTCTCTACCGACGTTGGTGTGATGCTGTTCCTATCGATAATGGGCAAATTAACGAGACCGTCAGACCTGACCTAGGTCAACAGAAGTGCTCTGTGCTATTGCCTTCTGTACAACAGAGGCTGATAGGTCATAGGGCAGCAAAAGTGAATTGTTGTAGTGCATTTGACATGGTCCATTGTCAAAGGTACACTTACTGGAAATGTATTAATTCTGCATTTGTAACAACATCCCATTGTCCTGTCAAGAGCGTGCATTGAAGATGTCGTTCCCATAGCAACGATAAAAACATTCCCTAACCAGAAACCGTGGATTGATGGCAGCATTCGTGTGAAACTGAAAGCGCGAACCACTGCTTTTAATCAGGGCAAGGTGTCTGGTAACATGACCGAATACAAACAGTGCAGCTATTCCCTCCGCAAGGCTATTAAACAAGCTAAGCGTCAGTACAGAGACAAAGTAGAATCTCAATTCAACGGTTCAGACACAAGAGGCATGTGGCAGGGTCTACAGTCAATCATGGACTACAAGAAGAAACCCAGCCCAGTCACGGACTAGGATGTCTTGCTCCCAGGCAGACTAAATAACTTTTTTGCCCGCTTTGAGGACAATACAGTGCCACTGACACGGCCTGCAACGAAAACATGCAGTCTCTCCTTCACTGCAGCCGAGGTGAGTAAGACATTTAAACGTGTTAACCCTCGCAAGGCTGCAGGCCCAGACGGCATCCCCTGCCGCTCCCTCAGAGCATGCGCAGACCAGCTGGCCGGTGTGTTTACGGACATATTCAATCAATCCCTATACCAGTCTGCGGTTCCCACATGCTTCAAGAGGGCCACCATTGTTCCTGTTCCCAAGAAAGCTAAGGTAACTGAGCTAAACGACTACCGCCCGTAGCACTCACTTCCGTCATCATGAAGTGCTTTGAGAGACTAGTCAAGGACCATATCACCTCCACCCTACCTGACACCATAGACCCACTCCAATTTGCTTACCGCCCAAATAGGTCCACAGACGATGCAATCTCAACCACACTGCACACTGCCCTAACCCACCTGGACAAGAGGAATACCTATGTGAGAATGCTGTTCATCGACTACAGCTCGGCATTCAACACCATAGTACCCTCCAAGCTCGTCATCAAGCTCGAGACCCTGGGTCTCGACCCCGCCCTGTGCAACTGGGTACTGGACTTCCTGACGGGCCGCCCCCAGGTGGTGAGGGTAGGCAACAACATCTCCTCCCCGCTGATCCTCAACACGGGGCCCCACAAGGGTGCGTTCTGAGCCCTCTCCTGTACTCCCTGTTCACCCACGACTGCGTGGCCACGCACGCTCCAACTCAATCATCAAGTTTGCGGACGACACAACAGTGGTAGGCTTGATTACCAACAACGACGAGACGGCCTACAGGGAGGAGGTGAGGGCCCTCGGAGTGTGGTGTCAGGAAAATAACCTCACACTCAAAGTCAACAAAACTAAGGAGATGATTGTGGACTTCAGGAAACAGCAGAGGAACACCCCCTATCCACATCGATGGAACAGTAGTGGAGAGGGTAGCAAGTTTTAAGTTCCTCGGCATACACATCACAGACAAACTGAATTGGTCCACTCACACTGACAGCGTCGTGAAGAAGCGCAGCAGCGCCTCTTCAACCTCAGGGGGCTGAAGAAATTTGGCTCGTCACCAAAAGCACTCACAAACTTCTACAGATGCACAATCGAGAGCATCCTGGCGGGCTGTATCACCGCCTGGTACGGCAACTGCTCCGCCCTCAACCGTAAGGCTCTCCAGAGGTTAGTGAGGTCTGCACAACGCATCACCGGGGGCAAACTACCTGCCCTCCAGGACACCTACACCACCCGATGTTACAGGAAGGCCATAAAGATCATCAAGGACATCAACCACCCGAGCCACAGCCAAGCATTTCGCTACACTCGCATTAACATCTGCTAACCATGTGTATGTGACAAATAAAATTTGATTTGATTTGATTTCACCCCGCTATCATCCAGAAGGCGAGGTCAGTACAGGTGCATCAAAGCTGGGACCGAGAGACTGAAAAACAGCTTCTATCTCAAGGCCATCAGACTGTTAAACAGCCACCACTAACATTGAGTGGCTGCTGCCAACACACTGTCATTGACACTGACCCAACTCCAGCCACTTTAATAATGGGAATTGATGGGAAATGATGTAAATATCCAGCCACTTTAAACAATGCTACCTTATATAATGTTACTTACCCTACATTATTCATCTCATATGCATACGTATATACTGTACTTATGTAATACATGTATACCACTTTCTACTGTATGCTGCCCTGATACCCATCACTCATTCATATATCCTTATGTACATATTCTTTATCCCCTTACACTGTGTATAAGACAGTAGTTTTGGAATTGTTAGTTAGATTACTTGTTGGTTATCACTGCATTGTTGGAACTAGAAGCACAAGCATTTCGCTACACTCGCATTAACATCTGCTAACCATGTGTATGTGACAAATAAAATTTTATTTGATTTGGATGCTGGATATCTTCTCAACTTCAGCTTGCTCCACAAGTTCATGCTCCTTGGTTCAATAGTGAGGTGACGACAACATCTTTTTTTTGACCAGGAAGAATATCCATACACAGAAGTCAGCTACTGTGTGAGTTCAAATGACTATTGACGACACAGGTAGATATCCGTGTTCAAGTCCTTCTACAGTCAACATGAAATGTATTATACCTTGTATAACCTATGTCAGTGTTAGTGTCACCTGTCGTAGCAACCTGCTATTGTTAGTTTCTTCAGAACATGGACTTCATGTTTTATTTTCTTATATTTCACCTTTATATAACCAGGTAGCCTAGTTGAGAACAAGTTCTCATTTGCAACTGCGACCTGGCCAAGATAAAGCAAAGCAGTTCGACACATACAACAACACAGAGTTACTCATGGAATAAACAAACATACAATCAATAATACAGTAGAAAAATCTATATACAGCATGTGCAACGGAGGATAAGAGAGGTAAGGCAATAAATAGGCCATGGTGGCAAAGTAATTACAATATAGCAATTAAACACTGGAATGGTAGATGTGCAGAAGATGAATTTGCAAGTAGAGATACTGGGGTGCGAAGGAGCAAGATAAATAAATAAATCAGTATGGGGATGAGGTAGATTGGATGGGCTATTTACAGATGAGCTATGTACAGGTGCAGTGATCTGTGAGATGCTCTGAGAGCTGGTGCTTAAAGCTAGTGAGGGAGGTAAGAGTCTCCAGCTTCAGAGATTTATGCAGTTCATTCCAGTCATTGGCAGCAGAGAACTGGAAGGAGAGGCGACCAAAGGAAGAATTGGCTTTGGCGGTGACCAGTGACATATACCTGCTGGAGCGCGTGCTACGGGTGGGTGCTGCTATGGTGACCAGTGAGCTGAGATAAGGCGGGTCTTTAAGAGACTTGTAGATGACTTGGAGCCAGGTGGGTTTGGCGACGAGTATGAAGCGAGGGCCAGCCAACGAGAGCTTACATGAGTGAAGGATGCTTTGTTGCGAAATAGGAAACACCTAGGTATTTTTAGATGTCCACATATTCAAAGTCAGAACAATCCAGAGTAGTGATGCTGGACGGGAGAGCAGGTGCAGGCAGCGAATGGTTGAAGAGCATGCATTTAGTTTTACTTACATTTAAGAGCAGTTGGAGGACACAACTATTGTAACGATCTGATATCATCATCTATATTGTTGTTTATTGCAAGGTTAAACAATAAAAACAAACACCAGGTTGTATTGTATGTATATTTAACCCTTTTCCCTCATCTCAATTGGCCCCTTATTCCCTACATAGTGCACTACCCTATGGGCCCTGGTCATTGCTTGACTTGGACTGAAATAGGTGACATTACTGTTTATATTTAGGTGCAGGAGCTCCACAATACTTTTGAGCTGATATTCTATAAGAGGAACAACAGCTCAAGTAGTAGAACTTACTCAGCTTTGGTGAGCTCCTGCCCAAGTCAAGCACTGGCCCTGGTCAAAAGTAGTGCACTATATAAGGAAAAGGGTACCATTTTGGACACAGTAACGAATTGAGATTCCTGTGGCTGCGTGGTGAAGATGGAGAGTCTGGGTGATAAACTGTAAAGGTTTATGTTGACTCTGTCGTACACATGCTAATTTGTCCAGACTTACAGGATATCACAAAAGTGAGTACACCCCTCACATTTTTGTAAATATTTGAGTATATATTTTAATGTGACAACACTGAAGAAATGACACTTTGCTACAATGTAAAGTAGTGAGTGTACAGCTTGTATAACAGTGTACATTTGCTGTCCCCTCAAAATAACTCAACACACAGCCATTCATGTCTAAACCGCTGGCAACAAAAGTGAGTTCACCCCTAAGTGAAAATGTCCAAATTGGGCCCAATTAGCCATTTTCCCTCCCCGGTGTAATGTGACTCATTAGTGTTACAAGGTCTCAGGTGTGAATGGGGAGCAGGTGTGTTACATTTGGTGTCATCGCTCTCACACTCCCTCATACTGACTGGTCACTGGAAGTGCTACATGGCACCTCATGGCAAAGAACTCTCTGAGGATCTGAAAATAATTATTGTTGCTCGACATAAAGATGGCCTGGGCTATAAGAAGATTGCCAAGACCCTGAAACTGAGCTGCAGCACGGTGGACGAGACCATACAGCGGTTTAACTGGACAGGTTCCACTCAGAACAGGCCTCGCCATGGTCGACCAAAGAAGCTGAGTGCACGTGCTCAGCGTCATATTCAGAGGTTGTCTTTGGGAAATAGACCTATGAGTGCTGCCAGCATTGCTGCAGAGGTTGAAGGGGAAGGGGGTCAGCCTGTCAGTGCTCAGACCATACGCCGTACACTGCATCAAATTGGTCTGCATGGCTGTCGTCCCAGAAAGAAGCCTCTTCTAAAGATGATGCACAAGAAATCCCGCAAACAGTTTGCTGAAGACAAGCAGACTGATGAGACCAAGATAAACTTATTTGGTTCAGATGGTGTCAAGCGTGTGTGGCGGCAACCAGCTGAGGAGTACAAAGACAAGTGTGTCTTGCCTACAGTCAAGCATGGTGCTGGGAATGTCATGGTCTGGGGCTGCATGAATGCTGCCGGCACTGGCGAGCTACAGTTCATTGAGGGAACCATGAATGCCAACATGTACTGTGACATACTGAAGCAGAGCATGATCCCCTCCCTTCGGAGACTGGGGATCATAACAAACACACCTCCAAGACGACCACTGCCTTGCTAAAGAAGCTGAGGGTAAAGGTGATGGACTGGCCAAGCATGTCTCTAGACCTAAACCCTATTGAGCATCTGTGGGGCATCCTCAAACAGAAGGTGGAGGAGTGCAAGGTCTCTAACATCCACCAGCTCCGTGATGTCGTCATGGAGGAGTGGAAGAGGACTCCAGTGGCAACCTGTGAAGCTCTGGTGAACTCCATGCCCAAGAGGGTTAAGGCAGTGCTGGAAAATGATGGTGGCCACCAAAAATATTGACACTTTGGGCCAAATTTGGACATTTTCAAAGTGAACTCACTTTTGTTGCCAGCGGTTTAGACATGAATGGCTGTGTGTTGAGTTATTTTGAAGGGACAGCAAATTTACACTGTTATACAAGCTGTACACTCACTACTTTACATTGTAGAAAAGTGTCATTTCTTCAGTGTTGTCACATGAAAAGATATACTCAAATATTTACAAAAATGTGAGGGGTGTACTCACTTTTGTGATATACTGTAAATAAGTGTGTGTGTGTGTGTGTGTGTGTGTGTGTGTGTGTGTGTTCCACTGTGTTTTTAACAAGAGCCCTATAGACCCTGGTCAAAAGTAGTGAACTGTATAGTGTGCCATTTAGGACTGAGATATATAAAATTGTATTTTTCTACCGTTTCTGGATCACACTTGGCCAATGCTCTTTTAATTAATAATTTATACTTTTTTACCTTCTGAAAAGAACTATTTTAGAGGACAGTTATTATAAGATCAAACCATCATACCAAGTATTTTATGATACATCTTCTTACTACTCCCCCCATGTCTTTGATCATAAGGTGCTTCATGCACAGATGTAGGATCTTAATTTGAGCCTGTTTGCAACAGATTGAAAATAACCCTGCAGCATCAGAAAATCTGAATTATGATTTTGGATCATAGTTAATGTACATTTTTGTAGGGCTTGACAGTGGAAATGGCAAACTTCAGAGGTCTTTTTAAACTGCAAATAAACTACAGGTTTAACATTTCCTGTGTTGCAGGAGAGTTATCCTGGCATCAGGGTGATCAAATTAAGATCCTACATTATTTTTTATTTTTTTATTTCACCTTTATTTAACCAGGCAGGCCAGTTGAGAACAAGTTCTCATTTATAGCTGCGACTTGGCCAAGATAAAGCAAAGCAGTAAGACAAAAACAACAACACAGAGTTACAGATAAACAAATGTACAGTCAATAACACAATAGAAAAATATATGTACAGTGTGTGCAAATGTTATTTTGTAAATGATATCGCCAAAGTCAAGGATCGGTAGGATAGTGAGTTTTACGAGGGTATGTTTGGCAGCATAAGTGAAGGAGGCTTTGTTGTGAAATAGGAATGCTATTCTAGATGTCATTTAATTTGGATTGTAGATGCTTATTGTGAGTCTGGAAGGAGAGTTTACAGTCTAACCAGACACCTAGGTATTTGTAGATGTCCACATATTCAAGTCATAACCGTCCAGAGTAGTGATGCTCGTCGGGCAGACGGCTGAGGGCAGCAATCAGTTGAAGAGCATGCATTTCGTTTTACTAGCATTTAAAAGCAGTTGGAGGCCACGGAAGGGGTGTTGTATGGCATTGAAGCTCGTTTGGAGGTCTGTTAACACAGTGTCCAAAGAACGAGTTACTGCAGGGGGGGCTGAGCTGTTGGCTGGGGTAGGGGTAGCCAGATGGAAAGCATGCCAGCCATAGAAAAATGCTTATTGAAATGATTGATTATCATAGATTTATTGGTGGTGACAGTGTTTCCTAGCCTCAGTGCAGTGGGCAGCTGGAAGGCGGTTCTCTTATTCTCCATGGACTTCACAGTGTCCCAAAACCTTTTGGAATTAGTGCTACAGGATCCACATTTCTGTTTGAAATTTCTGTTTCCTAACTGACTGAGTATATTGCTTCCTTGCTTCCCTGAAAAATTGCATATCGCGGGGACTATTTGATGCTAATGCAGTACGCCACAGGGTATTCAAGTCTGGAGTGAACCAAGGGCTATATCGGTTCTTAGTTCTACATTTTTTTAACGGGACATGCTTATTTTAGATGGCAAGGAAAGCACTTTTATATAGCAACCAGGCATCATCTACTGACGAGATGAGGTCAATATCCTTCCAGGATACCCGGGCCAGGTTGATTAGAAAGGCCTGCTTGCTGAAGTGTTTTAGGGAGCTTTTGACAGTGATGTGGGGTGGTAGTGATTGCTGAGATCCTGGTTGAAGACAGCAGAGGTATATTTAGAGGGCAAGTTAGTCAGGATGATATCTAAGAGGGTGCCTATGGTTATGGATTTAGGGTTGTACCCGGTAGGTTCCTTCATAATTTGTGTGAAATTGAGGGCATCTAGCTTAGATTGTAGGACAGCCTGGGTGTTAAGCATATCCCAGTTTAGGTCATCTAACAGTACGAACTCTGAAGGTAGATGTGGGCAATCAATTTGCGTATGGTGTCCAGGGCACAGCTGCGGGGTAAAAGCGGTCTATAACATGTGGCAACGGTGAGAGACTTGTTTCTGGAAAGGTGGATTTTTAAAAGTAGAAGCTCGAATTGTTTGAGAACAGACCTGTCTACTATGACAGAACTCTGTAGGCTATCTCTGCAGTAGATTGCAACTCCACCTTTTGTCAATTCTGTCTTGTCTGAAGATGTGTTAGTAAGGGGTGAACATTTCAGGATTTTTGGAGGCCTTCCTAATCCACGATTCAGTCACGGCTAGGACTTCAAGGTTGGCGTAGTGTGCTATAGCAGTGAATTAAACAAACATAGGGAGGAGGATTATAATGTTAACATGCATGAAACCAAGGCTTTTACTGTTACAGAAGTCAACAAATGAGAGCGCCTGGGGAATGGGTGTGGAGATAGGCACTGCAGGGCCTGGGTTAACCTCTGCATCACCAGAGGAATGTAGGAAGAGTAGGAGAAGGGTACGGCTAAAGGCAAAAAGAACTGGTCGTCTAGTGCTTTCGGAACAGTGGGTATGAGGAGCATATTTCTGGGCGCGGAATAATAGATTCAAGGCATAATGTACAGATAAGGATATGGGAGGATGTGAGTACAGTGGAACCAAACTAGGCATTGAGTGATGATTAGAGAGGTTTTGTCGAGAGGTTTTGTAGAGAGGCACCAGTTAAGCCAGGTGAGGTCACCTTATGTATGGGGGGGTGGAACAAAATGGCTACCTAAGGCATATTGGGCAGGGCTGGGGGCTCTATAGTGAAATAAGACTATTCACTAACCAAAACGGCAATAGACATGGCATATTGACAGTAGCGAGAGGCATGTGTAGCCGAGTGATCATATGGTTCAATGACTAGCAATAAATGAGTCAGGGCGCCAATTTAATTGTCACTACTACACTAGGCGAGCTGGAGACACAGCGATTTAGACAGCTAGCGGGCATGGGCTAGTAGATGGGCCTCCTGTGACGTCGCAATGGAAGAGTCTGTTGAAACCATGTCGGAAGGTTACGTCGGCAGACCAGTCATGATGGATTGGTGGGCCTCCGTGCCGGCAGTAAAATAAAGAGGCATTTTAGCCCAATAATTGGCTAGTGGACCTCTTTGGCTAGCCGGAGGCTTGAGGCTAGCTTCAGGTGCTTAGATAGCACTCAGATAGCAGCTAGCACTCAGATAGCAGCTAGCACTCAGATAGCAGCTAGCTAGCTGCGATGATCCGGTGTAGAGGTTCAGAGCTTGCGGTAGGAATCCGGAGATGTGGTAGGGAAAAAGCAGTCCGATATGCTCTGGGTTGATATGGCACTGTGCAGACTGGCAGGATTTGACCGGGTTGAGGCTGGCTGATGTCCAAGTTAACGGTGAGGACCGTTAAAAATAGCAGATCCATACCACATTGGCTGAGGCGAGTTGCAGGAGTGTATTTTCAGTCCTTCGATGGAAAGTGAGATTAAAATGTATACGAAATATATACGAAGAGAACGATATATACTTGGGACAGGACGGGATAAGACAGACACACGTCCGACTGCTTCGCCATCTTGGATACATCTGTTAATATAGCTTGAAGATGCTTGAAAGTAGACCCTCTACCATCACCTTTAGTTGAAACAGGTTGATTACTTCAGTAACTACATGCATCAGAACTGATCGTTAGTTAGCTAGTTGCAGTGTTTTTGCCAGGCCTCACTCTGACAGCTTTTGGATCCATTTCCCCATCTCCATATGTCGCCTCACAAAATAAGGCATTTTAAA
>NC_068422.1:1402500-1595000 GCF_023373465.1 Oncorhynchus keta
TGTACATAGTCAAAGCTTTCTTTAATTTTGGGTCAGTCACAGTGGTCAAGTATTCTGTCACGGTGTACTCTCTGTTTAGGGCCAAATAGCATTCTAGTTTGCTCTGTTTTTTTATTTATTTTATTGTCTTGTTTTCTCATGATTTGATTGGGTCTAATTCTGTTGCTGTCCTGGGGCTCTGTGGGGTCTGTGTTTGTAAACAGAGCCCCAGGACCAGCTTGCTTAGAAGACTCTTCTCCAGGTTAATTTCTCTGTAGGTGATGGCTTTGTTATGGAAGGTTTGGGAATCGCTTCCTTTTAGGTGGTTGTAGAATGTAATGGCTGTTTATCGATTCTGGTCATTAGTGGGTATCAGCTTAATGCTGCATGTGTTTGGTCATGTGTGTTGTAAAACAGAAGAGTGGGAGGTTGCAATGTTTGACTGATAATGTAAAATAATATAGAACTTGGTGTTGAGAGAGACCAATAATTCACATAATGGGACAAACACCAAATTGAGACTGCATGTAGAATTTTGCAAAAATATCCTCTGTGTACAACTTAAAACACCAAACAATGCATGCAGAGACTCAATTTGGTGTTTGTTCTATTTTGTGAATAGTTGGTTTCTCTCTCTCTCTCTCGCTCTCGCTCGCTTCCACAACTAAGTTCTTTATAATTTTACATTATCAGTCAAACATTGCAACCTCCCACTCCTTTGTTTAACCACACACATGAACAAACCCCCCCCCCACCCACACACAAAACCTCACACCTAAAGAAAATGTTGATTGACAAAGAACTCATGTCAGTTGTTTTTTTTGCCTAATTAATTAATGTATTGAGGGGCAGCAGGGGGGTGGCAGGTAGCCTGGTGGTTAGAGCGTTGGACTAGCATCCGCGAGTTTGCTAGATCAAATCCCCAAGGTGACAAGGTATTAATCTGTGGTTCTGCCCCTGAACAAGGCAGTTAACCCACTGTTCCTAACCCACTGCTGTCATTGTAAATAAGAAATGGTTCTTAACTGACTTGCCTAGTTAAATAAAGGTAAAACAAATATAAAATAAAAAAATATATATATATTCTAAAGATAATATGACAATGATAGATATGAATGTGTATGTGTGCTGGAATATATTATATCAAGTCTACTTTCACTGAAAGAAATAGACACTGATTTGACAAACAGCTCAGCGAGTAAAAGAACTCCAAGGCAACGAACATCATTGGAAAATCTGATTATTAGTAGGCCTTCAATATCTCCTCAATTCTGCTATTTGGGAATAAACTGCTTTGTTCATTAGTAGAAAAGGCTTTTTCCTCCTACCCATCAATTTGAATAGGTCACTAGTGTCTACTGCTAGCCTCTCTCTTCCCAATGAGTTAACTGTTTACCACAGCCTTTCAAACGAGGAATCGGATGGTACACTTATTCTAGAGCACACGTGTCAAACACATTCCACGAGGGCCGAGTGTCTGCGGGTGAGTTGTTGGCGTAGTGTCTGGCGGAGACATACAGTAGCTGTGTGTTTCCTTGCTCTGTGCCCTGCTTGTTTATGTTTTCCCCCAGAAGCTCTAAATGCAGTGGTGTGTAATAACGAGGCATTCGGAAGCTCCAAATGCAGTGGTGTGTAATAACGAGGCAATCAGAAGCTCCAAATGCAGTGGTGTGTAATAACGAGGCAATCAGAAGCTCCAAATGCAGTGGTGTGTAATAACGAGGCAATCAGAAGCTCCAAATGCAGTGGTGTGTAATAACGAGGCAATCAGAAGCTCCAAATGCAGTGGTGTGTAATAACGAGGCAATCAGAAGCTCCAAATGCAGTGGTGTGTAATAACGAGGCATAGTTACACAGACAGGAAACTGCTTCACTGGAAGAAAATGACTCCCGTTTTATCTGTGTTAAAGTCAGTGTGTTTTTCATGAAGGTCAAGTTGCAGTTTGAAATCCTTGGCATTACTATAGTTTGGGTGTTTGTGTTTCGTAAATATGATGACTTACAAGTATTCCTTTACAGAAAGTATTCCGGAGTACAGTGTACATCCGATGAATTTTCTCATCCAACTACTTTCTTTCTGATAAGTGACAATATTATCCTGACTTTAAACTTGACAGAGATAGTGGTCCATTTCAACCTATTAACAACCTAACCCTCATTTTTCTCTCCTCTCTCTTCAGCTGGAACTACGTATATATTTGGCCGTGACGGTGGACTAATCACGTATACATGGCCTCCCAATGACAGGCCCAGCACACGGGCAGACAGGCTGGCCATAGGTTTCAGCACACAGCTAGAGGATGCTGTTCTGGTGAGGGTGGACAGCTCATCTGGCCTTGGAGACTACCTGAAGCTACACATTGTAAGTCTCTACTACTCTACTCAGCCTCTACTGTTGTCCTACTCATACTCTACTCTACTCT
Organism: Oncorhynchus keta; assembly: GCF_023373465.1. Taxonomy (NCBI): domain Eukaryota; kingdom Metazoa; phylum Chordata; class Actinopteri; order Salmoniformes; family Salmonidae; genus Oncorhynchus; species Oncorhynchus keta. Next base: position 1,404,903 of record NC_068422.1, read on the forward strand.
ACACTACTCTTGTCCTACTGATACTCTATTCTACTCTACTCAGCCTCTACTGTTGTCCTCCTGATACTCTACTCTACTCTACACTACTCTTGTCCTACTGATACTCTATTCTACTCTACCCAGCCTCTACTCTAATTCACTAGTTTATGTATATCCTAATACACACCCGCAAATATGCTACATGATGATGCAGGTGATGATGCTGGTGATGATGAGGATGATGATGATGATGATGATGATGATGATGATGATGATGATGATATCATAACGATAAGGAAAGTTCTACAACGAACTAGCATAATCATGACCTTATAACAGTAATGGATAGTTTAATGATTATGGGGAAGTTGATTCATAGAAGCATTGGTGTGGCTTCAAACTAGTAGTCGCCAGGATCCATTTTTGGCATTTGGCAGGCATCAAATGTGTGCAGTTCTAGTATTAACAAGATGCTACTTCCTGCTTCCCTCTGGTTCGTTTCTGGTCTGTGTATTGTAGTGTCTCATGTGAGCCTTAAGCCCGGAGAGCCAAGTCAGAGCCTGGAAGACGGAGCTGTTTTTTTGTGTTTTGTTTTTTGTTCATACTGCTCTGACTTGCCCTGTAATTCTACTGCCTTCTGCCTCCCTGACCCTTCTCCAACACCAGCCAACCAACCACCCTCTCTCTCTCTCTCGCTCTCTCTCTGTCAATTCAATTTGAAGGGTTTCATTGGCATGGGAAACATATGTTTTGAAGTGAAATAGATAATACAGTTTTTTCCAACTGCTTACACAATTCCCAAAACTGCACACACAAAATGCCTCACATCTCCTTCAAAATGTAACACTGCATTCAAAATGCCATAAACACATGTCAGAATGAAGCATTTGCATCAAATGGCAAACACTGCTTTCATAATAGTACATTTTTGGATATACCATGTAAACACTGTTGTTCTAAATCCTAAGCTCTTTGGTCTTTCATAGGCTTATATCTATACCTCACACCCATAAAGGGCAATGGGTTCTATTACTGATTCAAGTATTTTTATCCAGATCATAATGGGTACAGTATGTCGAATTTTATGTTCCTTTTGATAGCATAGAAGGCTCTTCTTGCCTTGACTCTCAGATCGTTCACAGCTTTGTGGAAGTTACCTGTGGCACTGATGTTCAGGCCGTTACGTATAGTTTTTTTTGTGTTCTATGGTGACAGTGTTTTGATGGAATTTGTAAATGTGTTGCTGGCAACTGGACCTTTTTTGGAACACCATTACTTTTGTCTTACTGAGATTTACTGTCAGGGCCCAGGTCTGACAGAATCTGTGCAGAAGATTATGATGTAGGTGCTGATGTAGTCCCTCCTTGGTTGGGGACAGCAAACACTTGACATTTCACTACAGATTCTAGTATGGTGAGAACGGGTGCTGCAGACAGTTCTAGTGCCCTCACCAATTCGTTGATATACAGTTGAAGTCAGAAGATTACATACACTTAGATTAGAGTCATTACATTTTCAACCAACATTTATTGAAAACAAACTATAGTTTTGGCAAGTTGGTTAGGACATCTACTTTGTGTTTGACACAAGTAATTTTTCCAACAATTGTTTACAGACAGATTATTTCACTTATAATTCACTGTATCACTGTTCCAGTGGGTCAGAAGTTTCCTTACACTAAGTTGACTGTGCCTTTAAACAGCTTGGAAAATTCCAGAAAATGATGTCATGGCTTTAGAAGCTTCTGATAGGCTAATTGACATAATTTGACTCAATTGGAGGTGTACCTGGGGATGTATGTAAAGGCCTACCTTCCAACTCAGTGCCCTTTTGCTTGACATCATGGGAAAATCTAAATAAATCAGCCAAGACCTCAAAACTGCCCTAAAAAAGCCAGACTACGGTTTGGAACTGCACATGGAGAAAAATATCATACTTTTTGGAGAAATGTCCGCTGGTCTGATGAAAAAAAAAAAAACTGTTTGGCAATAATGGCCGTCGTTATGTTTGGAGGAAAATGTTGGGATGCTTGCAAGCCGAAGAACACCATCTCAACCGTGAAGCATGGAGGTGGCAGCATCATGTTGTGGGGAAGCTTTGCTGCAGAAGTGACTGGTGCACTTTACAAAATAGATGGCATCATGAGGTGGTAAAATTCTGTGGATTTGTTGAAGCTACATCTCAAGACATCAGTCAGGAAGTTAAAGCTTGGTTGCAAATGGGTCTTCCAAATGGACAATGACCCCAAAGTTGTAGCAAAATGGCTTAAGGACAACAAAGTTAAGGTATTGGAGTGGCCCTCACAAAGCCCTGAACTCAATCCTATAGAACAGGATGTGCAGAAGTGAAAAAGCATGTGCGAGAGAGGAGGCCTACAAACCGGACTCAGTTACGTCAGCTCTGTCAGGAAGCATGGGCCACAATTCACCCAACTTATTGTGGGAAGCTTGTGGAAGGCTACCCGAATAGTTTGACCCAGGTTAAACAATTTAAATGCGATGCTACCAAATTCTAATTGAGTGTATGTAAACTTCTGACCCACTGGGAATGTGATGAAAGAAATAGAAGCTGAAATAAATAATTATCTCTCCTATTATTTTTTTTATTTATTTTGACATTTCACATTCTAAAAATAAGGTGGTGATCCTAACTGACCTAAGACAGGGAATTTTTACTAGGACTAAATGTCAGGAATTGTGAAAAATTGAGTTGAAATGTATTTGGTTAAGTTGTATGTAAACTTCCGACTTCAAATGTAGCTGGTGCTCTGTGATTATAACTAGGGCTGACTTCCTGAGGCACCTTATTCCTTCTATAGTGCACTGCTTTTGTCCAGAGCCCTAAAAGTAGTGCATTTCAAATGGAATAGGGCGCCGTTTGGGACTCAGCCTAGGATGCTAAAGCACAGATCATATTCAAGCGCAGCAACATACGGTGGCCTCAGAGGCCTAAAACCACGACCCGGGGCCTTAGTGATGGGTTTGAACCTGAAGAGACACAGGGCTCTCGTTAACAAAGAGAAGGATAAAAGCACTGTGTGCCTGTGTTTGCCCGTGTGTTGGGAACCGGGTCCTCTGTGACCTCTCTCTGGTAGTGGAGGGACTAGTGAGCAGTAGATGAGACCTTAGCGTTAGGGACGGTGGGTGAGAGACCTGCATGGTGTTAAGCCTCCTGCTGTGTTCAGGTCAAATTGGACCCATTTACAAGTTTTCTCTCTGAAAAATGTAGTTAATTTAATCTGATTCTCATACATTTCCATGATTTTGCCCACACAGGCTATCTGAACACACAAAATACATGTTGATGATTTTCATCAAATTTGGGTGTTTTATTTCACTTTTGCAGACCTGTGGTGTTCCCGGTCAAAAATGACCTGGCATTGGAAATTAATGGGTGAGACTACAAATGTTGTTCCTTCCCATTCATCAGATGGACAAACTGAAAGACGTCTTCCACTCGTCTCCCTCCTGGATACGCACCAGGTTGTAAGAGCTCCTGAGATCTAGTTTGGTAAAGAAGCGCACCCCGTGCATTGACTCAATTGCTCTGGCTATGAGTGGTAGTGGGTAACTATACCTCACAGTGGTCTGGATCAGACCCCGATAGTCAATACATGGGCACAGACCTCCATCCTTCTTCTTCACAAAACTCGAGGAGGTGGCTGATGTGGAGGACCGAATGTACCCAGAAGGCGAGATCCAAATCGGTATATTCAAGGGGAATGTCAGGGAAAGTGACATACACAAACATATGTGCAACAGAGGGCTGTGGGTGAGAAAGGTACCAGCTCACCTGGGGTGGCGCCAGAGCGCCCTGCCTGCTGCCTCGATACCCAGAGAAACCAACCCGGGACCGACCGACAGTGTGACCTCTGCGGCCACAGATGGTGCACAAGCTGGAACCCCCATCCGGTCTCCCTCCGCACCGCCCCTCCCAGCTCCATGGGTATCGGAGAGGGGGTGCGGGGGGATGGAACCAACAGACCCTGATCTGAATGTCGGCGGGAAGACAGCAGGTTGGACAGGTCCACCAGCTGGCTGAACGTGAGGATGGTGTCTCTGCAGGCCAGCTCCTGACGGACATCCTGAAGCAGACTACAGCGGTAATGGTCGATCAGGGCCCTGTCGTTCCATCCCGCGCCGGCAGCCAGGGTCCGAAACTCCAGGGCTAACTCCTGGGCGCTCCTCATCCCCTGCCCCAGATGGAAGAGGCTCTCACCCGCCGCTCTACCCTCGGGCTCTACGCTCTACCCTCGGGTGAACTCCTCAAACTGGTCCAACGCCGCATCTCCCTCTCTCCACACGGCGTTTGCCAACTCCAGGGCTTTCCCGGTGAGGCACGAGACGAGGCCGGACACCCTCTCATGGCCCGATGGAGCCTGGTGTGGACGATTGCCAGGTATAAATCCAGCTGCAATAGGAACCACTGGGAGTACGCAGCCATCCCATCATATTCCCGGGGAAGGGAGAGACGAATCCCAATGGGACCAGGAGAAGGAGGGGCGTGTAGTGGAGACCCCTGTTGTGATGGTGGAGGCGCTGGGAGAACTCCCTGTCTCATCCAGCGGTCCATTGTCTGGACAATGCGGTCCATGGTGGTGCCAAGATGGTGGAGCATTGCTGCGTGCTCCCCGACGCGCTCCTCCACCCCTATTCCCGGGGTACCTGCTCCTGTGGACTCCGTAAGTTTGGGTCCGGAATTCTGTAAGGAATGCGTACTGGCGGTAGAGAAGTCAGGCGCAGGAGAGCAAAGACTGTGTTACAATGGTGCAGTTTAATGATAAAAATCACTGTGAACAAAAACAATATATACAATGGGACAAAACCCTGTCGCATACCAGACAACGTGCACTTACAATAAACAATTCCTGACAAGGCCATGGGGGAAACAACATGTAATTATGGATTTCAAACCAGGTGTGTGGGAAGACAAAACAAATGGAAAGTGAAAGGTGGATCGGCAATGGCTAGAAGGCCAGCGACGCCGACTGCCGAACGACGCCCGAACAAGGAGATGGACCGACTTTGGCGGAAGTTGTGACACACGAACCCAACAGGAGGGTTAAGGAAGGGAAGGTCTTAGCCTTACTGTCCCTACAGTATGTTTTAGGAAGCCAGTCTTCTGTGAGGGGATAGGGAGCAGGACATAGGAAGCCTTGAGTGTGGGGGATGGCTGAGGGGGAGGGGAGAGGGGTGAGGAAAGGAGCAAGGAGCCTCACATGGTGTGAGCAAGAAGTGGGAGGGAGGTCATATGGCTCCACTAGTAGCAGATGCTCCTGGCTCCGATTCTGTGTGTTTGTGTACCCTGTGCTCCGTCCGTGCTCCCTCCGTGTGGCCTACTGTGACTCCGAGAGCACTTACAGTGAGGAAATTATGATAGGCATGTTATTACTGCAGTGAGGTCAGAGGGCTGTGAGAATCATCCCACTCTCTTTCCTTTGTGTGCGTTTGCTTTAGTGTGCTTATATGTGTGTTTGTGTCTCATCTTCCCTCTACTATACTCCTTTTGCATCAACGGCTGCTCTCAATGCCGCCTTTATGTTCTAGATGTATAGATGTATTACATGTTAATCTGCAGGGTTCCTTAAACACCACATTTCACTGCAGGAAAATGAGAGGGTGAGAGAGTGAGAAAGAGAATGAGAGGAGAGATAGAAGAGAGAGAAAGATGAGAGAGAGAGGAGAGAGAGAAGGAAAGTAGAGGAGCATCGGCACAAAACAAGTTCCAGTGGCCCCTTGGGGACCCACCTCAGAGCAGCACAGCTCAACGTGGAAAAAACATGATCAGCAGCAGCAAAACTGCCTCTCAAAGCACACTCAGAAAGCAAATGGCTGCTTAACTCTCTGGAATGTGTGGGACGCTAGCGAAAAAAGCCAGGGAAAATGCAGAGCGCCAAATTCAAATAAATTACTATAAAAATCGAACTTTCATTAAATCACACATGCAAGATAGCAAATTAAAGCTACACTTGTTGGGAATTCAGCCAATGTGTCAGATTTCAAAAAGGCTTTTCGGCGAAAGCAATCGATGCTATTATCTGAGGATAGCACCATAGTCAACAAAGAGAGAGACCATATTTCAACCCTGCAGGCGCGACACAAAACGCAGAAATAAAAATATAATTCATGCCTTACCTTTGACGAGCATCTTTTGTTGGCACACCAATATGTCCCATAAACATCACAAATGGTTATTTTGTTCGATTAATTCCGTCGATATATATCTGTAGAAAAGGCCCATGGAGTTGGTGGAATAATCCTTTAATTCATTGCCATTTACTCAGCTGGGCCAGGGGCGCTTTAATTAGGTCAGGTGGAAATGTCCGACAGATCTCAACTCCATAAAAGGAGGAAATTGCCATCACCTGATCTCGCTGCTTTCTCTTCCATAACTCCATCTGATTCAGAAGTTCTGTGTGTCCATGAATCCACGTAAGTCCACCGAATCTGTTACCTTTCATCTGAATGATCTGTGGTGATCGGGAGAGTGGGCCATTCAGTTATTGTTTATAGTGATTACCACAGAGCGCGGCTTGGAGCGCACGCTTCAAACATATTGTGTCATGTGAATTGTCAATGATCACGTCCCTACGGATCCTCATAGGCCAATTATGCAATCGATATGGTTCATGTGTATTGAAATTAATTATATGTACACATGAAGACAATTGAAAGAGTGAAATGAGAAATGTCATTGTTTGCTAACTGATTGACTTTGATAATGGGGATTATAGATTGAATAACCATTCACTGTTTGTATTCTTTCATGATTTATGATAAATAGTTACGAGCCTAAATGACTCACGGATGATTACTATTGACTTCTTAATGAACTGGACTGTTGAACTCCCTAAATTATGTTAATAATGAATGATATGATTTGATCTTTGATTTTGCATTAGATTGTATACATGTTATTTGTTTCCTTTGTGATGCAGCACAGACTACCCAGTAAATATACCACTTTATGGTTAAAGGAATTCCTGCCTCAGTCTCATACATTCCTCTGTCACCTGACACGTGACCACCTGTTCACCTTCACTGTCAGTCATCCTACCTGTCCAGCTACCCACACAGATTCCACTAATCTTTCAATATCCAAAATGTCAATTTATTTGGTGCGTTTGATCCAGAAAAACTCAACGTGACTACAAAATATTTCAAACCACTTTTGTAATACAACTTTAGGTATTTTCTAACGTAAATAATCAATTAAATTGAAGACGGGATGATCTGTGTTCAATACAGGAAGAAAACAGTCTGAAGCATGCTTTCTGGTCACGCGCCTCTATCTAACAGTACACTTCAAGTGACCCTCGTTCAAGATGGCTGTACTTCTTCATTGCACAAAGGAATAACCTCAACCAATTTCTAAAGATTGTTGACATCCAGTGGAAGCGATAGGAACTGCAAGAAGGTCCCTTAGAAATCTAGATTTCCAATGAAAATCCAATTAAATAGAGAGTGACCTCAAAAAAAAGATTCTGAATGGTTTGACCTCAGGATTTCGCCTGCTAAATAAGTTCTGTTATACTCTCAGACATGATTCAACACCCTGTGGAAACCATAGGAATTGCATCCAGGGAGCTAATTTTCAATATGACCTTTCTCTTGCGTATGGTCTCTCCAAAAAAACAATGCTGTTAGGTTTTTCTTTGGATTTTCTCCTACCATATCAATTGTGTTATATTCTCCTACACTATTTAAACATTTCTACAAACGTCAAAGTGTTTTCTTTCCAGTGGTACCAATTATATGGATATCCTGGCTTCAGTACCCACAAAACACCAGTCTCAACGTCAACAGTGAATAGTCGACTCCGGGATGCTGGCCTCCTAGGAAGAGTTACTCTGTCCATTGTCTGTGTTGTTTTGCCCATCTTAATATTTTCGTTATATTGGCCAGTCTGAAAAATAGCTTTTTCTTTGCAACTTTGCATAGAAGGCCAGCATCCTGGAGTCGCATCTTCACTGTTGACGTTGAGACTGGTGTTTTGCAGCAGCAAAATGTGTGATCTGCTGCCACAAGAAAATTTGGGTCAGAAACACCAATGTAAATTTAAACTATCTATTGATATCTCCCCCACCATTTGTATATTCTACTATTTGCACACTGTACATAGCTAGCTTACAGGACATTTTCATGGAGCTGCCAGTTGAGGACTTGTGAGGCATCTGTTTCTCAAACTAGACACTCTAATGTACTTGTCCATGTGCACTGGGGCCTCCCACTCCTCTTTTTATTCTGGTTAGAGCCAGTTTGCACTGTTCTGGGAAGGGAGTAGTACACAGCGTTGTACGAGATCTTCAATTTCTCGCATGGAATAGCCTTCATTTCTCAGAACAAGAATAGACTGACGAGTTTCAGAAGAAAGGTCTTTGTTTCTGGCCATTTTGTGCCTGTAATTGAACCCACAAATGCTGATGCTCCAGATACTCAACTAGTCGAAAGAAGGCCATTGTTATTGCTTCTTTAGTCAGAACAACAGTATTCATCTGTGCTAACATAATTGCAAAAGGGTTTTCTAATGATCAATTCGCCTTTTAAAATGGTATACTTGAATTAGCTAACACAACGTGATTCTAAGATGGCATAGCAGTGCAGACGTTGTTTGTCATTCTCCCGTGTAAATTTGTTTTTTTTCGTCTGTTTTTATAGATATTTCAATATATCTCCTTTTTCATTTTTAAATTAAATATACCTTCCGGCAACCCGTCTCACCCAATGTGATACAGATCTGCTATTTTTTTTAGACCTTATAGCCAGAACCTTCATCAGAAGCTAACCAGCTAAATATATCTATTTAGTCATTGTTAGTCACTGCTAGTGGCATTTACCTTTAGCACAGACATAAGCCGCTTTTAGCCTGGATTATACTTGCCAGCCTGCCAGTCTGCACAGTGTGTTATCAACTCTCTGCATTTTGGACTGTTTTTCTCCACTACAACGCCGGATTCTTGCCGTAAGCTCTGGACATTTGCATTGGAACATCGCTGCTAGCTAGCTGCTACCGAGTGGCTAACACCCTTGTCCTGAAGCTAGCACAAGTTAGCAACAAGCCAGGCGCATCTCGAGCGAGTAATAATCTATTGCTATTCACTGAAATTACTCCAGCTACAATACCTCTTTTGCCAAAGAGGTATCGACACGGAGCCCCACTGTTCCATCACGACTGGTCTGCCAACGCAATTCTGTCCGTTGTGCCCTCAACCGGCCTTTGCCGGACGTCGGAGCAGACCCTTCTACTAGCCCCAGCCTGCTAACCATTTTTTTACGCCGTGTCTCCCTCTTGCTATCGTAGTAACAACTACCTAGCGGCTTCCCTGTATCATCTATTGCTGTTCACTGGACCCTATGATCACTTGGCTACATAGCTGATGCCTGCTGGACTGTTCATTAATCACACTACTCCATTTTTGTTTATTTTGCTTATCTGTCGGCCCCAGCCTCAAACTCAGGCCCTGTTTGTAGTTAACTGACCCTATCTGCCCATTCATTGCCATTTTACCTGTTGTTGTCTTACCCGTTGTTGTCTTAGCTAGCTCTCCCAATCAACACCTGTGATTGCTTTATGCCTCGCTTTATGTCTCTCTCTAATCAAATCAAATGTATTTATATTGCCCTTCGTACATCAGCTGATATCTCAAAGTGCTGTACAGAAACCCAGCCTAAAACCCCAAACAGCAAACAATGCAGGTGTAAAAGCACGGTGGCTAGGAAAAACTCCCTAGAAAGGCCAAAACCTAGGAAGAAACCTAGAGAGGAACCAGGCTATGTGAGGTGGCCAGTCCTCTTCTGGCTGTTCTGGGTGGAGATCATAACAGAACATGGCCAAGATGTTCAAATGTTCATAAATGACCAGCATGGTCAAACGATAATAATCACAGGCAGAACAGTTGAAACTGGAGCAGCAGCACGGCCAGGTGGACTGGGGACAGCAATGAGTCATCATGTCAGGTAGTCCTAGGGCTCAGGTCCTCCGAGAGAGAGAAGGAAAGAGAGAATTAGAGAGAGCATACTTAGATTCACACAGGACACCGGATAGGACAGGAGAAGTACTCCAGATATAACAAACTGACCCTAGCCCCCCAACACATAAACTACTGCAGCATAAATACTGGAGGCTGAGACAGGAGGGGTCTGGAGACACTCTAATGTCAGTATGCCTTGTATACTGTGGTTTAGGATAGTTATCATTGTTTTAATTCACAGCGGAGCCCCTAGTCCCACTCAACATACCTCAGATACCTCTTTGTCCCACATCCCACACATGCGGTGACCTCACCCAGCATAACTAGTGCGTCCAGAGATGCAACCTCTCTTATCGTTACCAAATGCCTAGGTTTACCTCCACTGTACCCACACCCTATCATACCCCTGTCTGTACATGATGGCCTGAATCTATCCTCATTGTACTCTTCCTCTGCTCCTCAGGTGATGTGGAGGTTAACCCAGGCCCTGTGTGTCCCCATCCCCAACTAAAACATTTTCCGTCAAGATAAAATTGACTGCAGAGATAGCCTGCAAAGCCCTGTCATACTTTCCAGGTCTATGCCCAAACAATTTGAGCTACTAAGTAAAAAAATGAATATCTCTTTAAATAAGTCTCTTAATGTTGCCTCCTGTTATAGACCCCCTTCAGCTCCCAGCTGTGCCCTGGACACCATATGTGAAGTGATTGCCCCCCATCTATCTTCAGAGTTAAGTATGTTAGGTGACCTAAACTGGGACATGCTTAACACCCCGGCAGTCCTGCAATCTAAGCTAGATGCCCTCAATCTCACACAAATTATCAAGGAACCCACCAGGTACAACCCTAAATCCGTAAACATGGGCACCCTCATAGATATTATCCTGACCAACTTGCCCTCCTAGTACACCTCTGCTGTTTTCAATCAGGATCTCAGTGATCACTGCCTCATTGCCCTCATCCTCTATGGGTCTGCTGTCAAACAACTGGTCAATCACTGTCAAACGCTCCCAAAAAGCTGACTATACTACCGATCGTCGACTTCGGCGATGTCATCTACAAAATAGCCTTCAACACTCTACTCAGCAAATTGCATGCAGTCTATCACAGTGCCATCCGTTTTTCACCGAAGCCCCATATACCACCAGCCACTGTGACCTGTATGCTCTCGTTGGCTGGCCCTCGCTTCTGATTCGTCGCCAAACCCACTGGCTCCAGGTCATCTATAAGTATTTGCTAGGTAAAGCCCTGCATTATCTCAGCTCACAATTCACCATACCAGCACCCACCCGTAGCACGCGCTCCAGCTGGTATATCTCACTGGTCATCCCAAAAGCCAACACCGCTTTTGGCCCCCTTTCCTTCCAGTTCTCTGCTGCCAATGACTGGAATGAATTGCAAAAATCACTGAATTTGGAGACTCATATATCCCTCAGTAACTTTAAGCATCAGCTATCTGAGCAGCTGTACACAGTCCATTTGTAAATAGGCCATCCAATCTACCTAACTCATCCCTATATTGTTTTTAAAAACTTTTTTGCTCTTTTGCCCACCAGTATTTCTACTTGCACATCATCATCTGCACATCCATCATTGTAGTGTTAATTTGCTAAATTGTAATTACTTCACTACCATATCCTATTTTTTGCCTTACCCCCTCATGCCATTTGCACACACCATATATAGACTTTTCTATGATGTTATTGATTGTATGTTTGTTTATTCCATGTGTAACTGTGTTGTTGTTTGTCACTGCTTTGCTTTATCTTAGCCATGTCACAGTTGTAAATGAGAACTTATTCTCAACTGGCCTACCTGGTTAAATAAAGGTGAAATAAAAAAATGTAAATAAAAAACGAGCAATTGGAACACAGGAGTGATGGTTGCTGATAATGGGCCTCTGTACGCCTATGTAGATATTCAATAAAAATTCAGCCGTTTCCAGCTACAATAGTCATTTACAACATTAACAATGTCTGCACTCTATTTCTGATCAATTTTATGTTATTTTAAAATGTTATTTTCTTTCAAAAACAAGGAGATTTCTTTGTGACCCCAAACTTTTGAACTGTAGTGTATATTTAATCCATTTTAAATTCAGGCTGTAACATAACAAAATGTGTAAAAGGTCAAGGAATGTGAATATAGTGTACATTCTGAAGGCAATGTAGCTCTGTGCCATGCCAGGGGATAGGAGTTTATTTTTGTACTCTTTCCGTGCCTTCTCATTTTTTACATCCAAGGGGGTACTGTACTGTGATGACCTCTGTACAGGGGGAAACCATGCAGCAGGTGGCCAAAGAGGCTTCTGAATCTGGGTGGGGGAAACCATGCAGCAGGGGGCCAAAGAGGCTTCTGAACCTGGGTGGGGGAAACCATGCAGCAGGGGGCCAAAGAGGCTTCTGAATCTGGGTGGGGGAAACCATCAAAGAGGCTTTGAATTTGGGGGAAACATGCAGCAGGGGGCCAAAGAGGCTTCTGGGGTGGGGGAAACCATGTGAACCTGGGTGGGGAAACCATGCAGGGGGCCAAATGACTTCTGAATCTGGGGGAAACCATGCAGCAGGGGGAAACCATGCAGCAGGGGGCCAAAGAGGCTTCTGAATCTGGGTGGGGGAAACCATGCAGCAGGGGGGGGCTGAATCTGGGTGGGGGAAACCATGCAGCAGGGGGCTTCTGAATCTGGGTGCAGCAGGGGGAAACTGGGTGGTGGAAACCATGCAGCAGGGGGCCAAAACTGAATCTGGGGGAAACCATGCAGCAGGGGGCCAAATAGGCTTCTGAATCTGGGTGGGGGAAACTGTGAAACTCTGCTGCCGTTGTTGGGCTCACTCCTCTCACTGCGGCGTAAATTGAAATTGTTCTTGCCAGCTTGGTAGCCTTAAAACATTCAGTGTTTATTAAGTAAAATATTTAGAGATTACTGTAATGTATTTTTCTTTTTGACTTTAGAAGTAGCTGTAGACTGAACGTTACTCACTCAGATCCAGGTTGGATAGTATTTTCAGCATACTGATGTGCTTTTTTACTGGTCTCTCCTCTTTCCTCTCCTCCTCTCCTCACCTCACCTCATCTCCTCTTTCCTCTCCTCTCCTCCTATCCTTTTTCCTCTCCTCCTCTCCTCACCTCATCTCCTCTTTCCTCTCCTCTCCTCCTATCCTTTTTCCTCTCCTCCTATCCTTTTCCTCTCCTCTTTCCTCTCCCTCCTCTCCTCACCTCATCTCCTCTTTCCTCTCCTCTCCTCCTATCCTTTTTCCTCTCCTCCTATCCTTTTCCTCTCCTCTTTTCTCTCCTCTTTCCTCTCCTCCTCTCCTCACCTCATCTCCTCTTTCCTCTCCTCTCCTCCTATCCTTTTTCCTCTCCTCTTCTCCTCTTTTCTCGTCTCCTCTCCTCACCTCATCTCCTCTTTCCTCTCCTCTCTTCCTCTCCTTTTTCCTCTCCTCCTCTCCTCTCTTCTCCTCTTTTCTCTCCTCTTTCCTCGTCTCCTCTCTCCTCTTCGAGCTATCATAGGGTCATTACTGTCGCTGAGTGACATGAAACAGACGGCATCCATAACCATATCATTACCCTATGTATTTATGTATATACATGTGTCCTGTATTGTGTATTTATGTATATATCCAGTATTGTGTATTTATTTCTATACACTGTATTGTGTATTTATTTTTATATACAGTATGGTTTAATTATTCAGCTTCAAGATTACAACACAAAAACAAATACACATCCTCTTCCACATAAAATGACATACATGACACGTATATCTAGTCTAGCCAAATTAAGATTTTACCAATACTGTTGTTTTGTATCCACTTGTTTTGAGGTGAGGCATATTCATGCTATTCGTGAGTGTATGTTATTTTAACATGCCTTGACATAGTCTTCAGATTCGTCTCAACAAGGCTGGCATCATGCAATAGCTAAGCTAAGCAGAATCTCCGTAAAATGTATTGCATTGTAACTGAAAGCGAAATCCCGCAGTACTATTCATTAAATTATGCAGATTATGCTAAATATGGAATTACAAGCTTTAGCCGTCTTCAGGAATATGGAGTAGATTAATCCAGCAGAGTTGGATAAACAGAACAAAACGCATGCCATAGTCAAACAAATATACATCAAGGATGCATTTATATTCATTTACAAAGCATGAATCAGATGTTTTGAAATTCAGAGATGTAGTTTCCCAAAAGGCGTTGTTTATATGTAAACCCTAATATAGTGTGCTGAATATGATGTGGTCTGAAGCATAGAAACATAATGACAAGTATGACCAAAGCCCTTTTGATGACTGTATTTTTTATGAATACTCTACAGAAATATGATATATTTAATTCTATTTCTATGGTAAACTCATTATGGCTGATATGGCTGTGATGCATTCTGTCTATGGTCTGTGCACTGTTGGAGATGAAAGTAAAAAGAGATTGGGGATGTCTTATTCCAATCTCAGTCAGAAGGAGAAGACATGCGTGGATGATGCTCTCACTCTCATTCTTCGACAGTAACTGGAAGTCCATCTGCCAACCCAGTGTATTTTAAGCGGCCATTTGCTTTCTGAGTGTGCTTTGAGAGGCAGTTTTGCTGCTGCTGATTATGTTTTTTTCCACACTGAGCTGTGCAGCTCTGTGGTGGGTCCCCAAGGGGCCACTGGAACTTGTTTTGTGCCGACGCTCCTCTCTCTCTCTCTCTCTCTCTCTCTCTCTCTCTCGTTTATGTGTGCCTTTTTTCCTATACTCCAATTCCCATACTCTCTTCAAAACAAGCAATGTAGGCACGCTTGGGCTAAGGAAGACAGCGGCGGGCTGGCTAGCTGTGAAGTTAATATATTCCGTCGAGCAGTGAAAAGGATGGCGGGGAAATAATGACTTCTCTGCAGGAGTGATGAAAGCGATGCTCCCTTCGGTCTCGCTGCAGCCTTCTATGCTGTGCCTGTGATTGAATACACCTTTAATTGTTGTTTCCTCTCCTCGTCTCCTCCCCTCTTACTCCTCATTCCTCCCCTCTATAGGGAGGGGATGGGATGGTCCAGGGTGTTCCTATTGGTCTATAGGGAGGGGGTGTGGGTTGGAGGAGGTGGTTGGGAGCTTGGCTGCATGTGCGTGTTCCTATTGGGGTCTGTTGGGAGTTGTAGTTCTTAACTGGTGTTGAAGACCAATGTGACAGCAGAATCCCATCTCAGGAACCAGTTAACAAGAAAGCAAAGGGGATAGAAGTGGGGATGTCATTGTGGGGATAGCGTGTCAGCTGTTATGCTGGTCCAAGTTGTTTCTAGGTCTTTAGGGAGGTGAGATGAGAGGTTGTTTAGTAGTTGTCTGGCTGCAGGTAGGGAAGAGAGGGCTGTGGATGGGAGGAGGTTGCTGGTTGGTTGGTTGCTGAGACAGTGAACTGATTTCCCTGGGCAGGTGTTGTTTAATGGGACCATAGGGGATAGGATAGCATGCCAGCAACCATCTCCTCCACAGACCTGGGGTAGCGCTCCTTAGTCTCATCTGTAAAGTCTCAGTACTGTGGTTTATGACAATTTATTAGGCACAGCACACAGACACACTTACAAAGAATTACAGACACACATACACACACAGGTGAAAACATCATATTTCTTCTTGAATTAACCTACTTCACATTATTGATCTAATTTAAGAATTGTAACTTTTTAGGGTCTTTTCACTTGTTTATTTAATTTGTCAGCAGTAACGGCACATTTAGGGTGATTGTTATATTCCCAACATTCTCGCACTATTCATCGCTGTCCCAGCGGTTGCTATGGTAACAATATATATCTGCACTACAAATCTAGTTTCTATGTCATGTTGTTGGTGATTTTTTTTTATTTATTTTATTTCACCTTTATTTAACCAGGTAGGCTAGTTGAGAACAAGTTCTCATTTGCAACTGCGACCTGGCCAAGATAAAGCATAGCAGTGTGAACAGACAACACAGAGTTACACATGGAGTAAACAATTAACAAGTCAATAACACAGTAGAAAAAAGGGGGAGTCTATATACAATGTGTGCAAAAGGCATGAGGAGGCAGGCAAATAATTACAATTTTGCAGATTAGCACTGGAGTGATAAATGATCAGATGGTCATGTACAGGTAGAGATATTGGTGTGCAAAAGAGCAGAAAAGTAAATAAATAAAAAACAGTATAAGAACAGTATGGGGATGAGGTAGGTGAAAATGGGTGGGCTATTTACCAATAGACTATGTACAGCAGCAGCGATCGGTTAGCTGCTCAGATAGCTGATGTTTGAAGTTGGTGAGGGAGATAAGTCTCCAACTTCAGCGATTTTTGCAATTCGTTCCAGTCACAGGCAGCAGAGTACTGGAATGAAAGGTGGCCAAATGAGGTGTTGGCTTTAGGGATGATCAGTGAGATACACCTGCTGGAGCGCGTGCTACGGATGGGTGTTGCCATCGTGACCAGTGAACTGAGATAAGGCGGAGCTTTACCTAGCATGGCCTTGTAGATGACCTGGAGCCAGTGGGTCTGGCGACGAATATGTAGCGAGGGCCAGCCGACTAGAGCATACAAGTCGCAGTGGTGGGTGGTATAAGGTGCTTTAGTGACAAAACGGATGGCACTGTGATAGACTGCATCCAGTTTGCTGAGTAGAGTGTTGGAAGCAATTTTGTAGATGACATCGCCGAAGTCGAGGATCGGTAGGATAGTCAGTTTTACTAGGGTAAGCTTGGCGGCGTGAGTGAAGGAGGCTTTATTGCGGAATAGAAAGCCGACTCTTGATTTGATTTTCGATTGGAGATGTTTGATATGAGTCTGGAAGGAGAATTTGCAGTCGAGCCAGACACCTAGGTACTTATAGATGTCCACATATTCAAGGTCGGAACCATCCAGGGTGGTGATGCTAGTCGGGCATGCGGGTGCAGGAAGCGATCAGTTGAAAAGCATGCATTTGGTTTTACTAGCGTTTAAGAGCAGTTGGAGGCCACGGAAGGAGTGTTGTATGGCATTGAAGCTCATTTGGAGGTTAGATAGCACAGTGGCCAATGACGGGCCGAAAGTATATAGAATGGTGTTGTCTGCGTAGAGGTGGATCAGGGAATCGCCCGCAGCAAGAGCAACATCATTGATATATACAGAGAAAAGAGTCGGCCCGAGAATTGAACCCTGTGGCACCCCCATAGAGACTGCCAGAGGACCGGACAGCATGCCGTCCGATTTGACACACTGAACTCTGTCTGCAAAGTAATTTTTGAACCAGGCAAGGCAGTCATCCGAAAAACCGAGGCTACTGAGTCTGCCGATAAGAATATGGTGATTGACAGAGTCAAAGGCCTTGGCAAGTTCGATGAAGACTGCTGCACAGTACTGTCTTTTATCGATGGCGGTTATGATATCGTTTAGTACCTTGAGTGTGGCTGAGGTGCACCCGTGACCGGCTCGGAAACCAGATTGCACAGCGGAGAAGGTACGGTGGGATTCGAGATGGTCAGTGACCTGTTTGTTGACTTGGCTTTCGAAGACCTTAGATAGGCAGGGCAGAATGGATATAGGTCTGTAACAGTTTGGGTCCAGGGTGTCTCCCCCTTTGATAAGGGGGATGACTGCGGCAGCTTTCCAATCCTTGGGGATCTCAGACGATATGAAAGAAAGGTTGAACAGGCTGGTAATAGGGGTTGCGACAATGGCGGCGGATAGTTTCAGAAATAGAGGTGTCCAGATTGTCAAGCCCAGCTGATTTGTATGGGTCCAGGTTTTGCAGCTCTTTCAGAACATCTGCTATCTGGATTTTGGTAAAGGAGAACCTGGAGAGGCTTGGGCGAGGAGCTGCGGGGGGGGTGGAGCTGTTGGCCGAGGTTGGAGTAGCCAGGCGGAAGGCATGGCCAGCCGTTGAGAAATGCTTATTGAAGTTTTCGATAATCATGGATTTATCGGTGGTGACCGTGTTACCTAGCCTCAGTGCAGTGGGCAGCTGGGAGGAGGTGCTCTTGTTCTCCATGGACTTCACAGTGTCCCAGAACTTTTTGGAGTTGGAGCTACAGGATGCAAACTTCTGCCTTAGCTTTCCTGACTGACTGCGTGTATTGGTTCCTGACTTCCCTGAACAGTTGCATATCGCGGGGACTATTCGATGCTATTGCAGTCCGCCACAGGATGTTTTTGTGCTGGTCGAGGGCAGTCAGGTCTGGAGTGAACCAAGGGCTGTATCTGTTCTTGGTTCTGCATTTTTTGAACGGAGCATGCTTATCTAAAATGGTGAGGAAGTTACTTTTAAAGAATGACTAGGCATCCTCAACTGACGGGATGAGGTCAATGTCCTTCCAGGATACCCGGGCCAGGTCGATTAGAAAGGCCTGCTCACAGAAGTGTTTTAGGGAGCGTTTGACAGTGATGAGGGGTGGTCGTTTGACTGCGGCTCCGTGGCGGATACAGGCAATGAGGCAGTGATCGCTGAGATCCTGGTTGAAGACAGCGGAGGTGTATTTGGAGGGCCAGTTGGTCAGGATGACGAGGATGACGAGGGTACCCTTGTTTACGGAGTTAGGGTTGTACCTGGTGGGTTCCTTGATGATTTGTGTGAGATTGAGGGCATCTAGCTTAGATTGTAGGACTGCCGGGGTGTTAAGCATATCCCAGTTTAGGTCACCTAACAGAACAAACTCTGAAGCTAGATGGGCGGCGATCAATTCACAAATGGTGTCCAGGGCACAGCTGGGAGCTGAGGGGGGTCGGTAAGCAGGCGGCAACAGTGAGAGACTTATTTCTGGAGAGAGTAATTTTCAAAATTAGTAGTTCGAACTGTTTGGGTATGGACCTGGAAAGTATGACATTACTTTGCAGGCTATCTCTGCAGTAGACTGCATTACGCACTCATACCAAGTCAAAATGCAAACAACACTGTATACCACTATAGCTGATAAACACTGTTGCAAATTGAAGTTCAACAGTATATGATTCTTAACGGATACTGTGTATGTGCGCGTGCGTGCGTGCATGTGTGCGTGCATGTGTGTGTGTGTGTGCCAGCACAGCACTCATCAAAGGCAGTTTTTTTTAAGACATAATCAATTTCTTTCAATGAAAATGCGATTGGAGTTGTGTTATCGGAGTTCTCCTACTCACTTTGCATCTCCCAGTGATGGATCTCTATCTCCCTCAAAACTTGTCCAGTACTCATCCACAGAATACATAAAAGGCCAAACAAAACCAAGAGGACGAGTAGTGGAATAGTTATGAGGAAGGAAGGTATAGATTTGAGGACCGACACTGTTGAAGTTCTTTAACACATCTCTATTCACCTCTTTGTTGACCCATACAGGCACCCAGAAGCTCACACAGACATAAAGACACACTTCAACCCAACATCATTTCTCACAATTGCAGTATTTTGTGTTTTAATGAGCAAAAGTCAGAAGTATGAAGTGAACACATACGGAATCCATCCTCCTCTTCCAGTGACCTGTCATCGCTTGGTTCAGCCTGCCATCAGCCACATTACATCTTAGTTGCCTCATCTTCAGCTAAAGTGTGTGTGTGACTGTCTAACATGCCAATGTCTATGGCAGGGAAGGATCTTAAGGTGCTAGTACATGTGATTTGAAGGATTATGGAAGGATGGGAAGGAGGTGTGGGTGGATTCCTGAGTTACTAAATCACAGTATTTTTCTTTTGGGAACTCTCTGAAACTATTTCAGCCTGCTGTCAGCCTCTGTCAGTAAGAGAGTAGGTGTTACTACAAAACTTTCTCAAACTTGTTTGTAACCCTATATTTGTCCCATCCAAGTGAACACTGGGGTAATCAGGGTTGTGTATAATACATTCCTTTATGAAGGAATGTATTAGAGACTGATTCACTCTAATACTACATCCCTTCATGTCATGTCAAACGCCTCAATGCCATTGCATGAATCCCAG
This sequence comes from Oncorhynchus keta, assembly GCF_023373465.1. Taxonomy (NCBI): domain Eukaryota; kingdom Metazoa; phylum Chordata; class Actinopteri; order Salmoniformes; family Salmonidae; genus Oncorhynchus; species Oncorhynchus keta. Next base: position 1,424,732 of record NC_068422.1, read on the forward strand.
AACATATTCCAGTCTGTTCTTCCAAAACAGTCCTGTAGCCTTGCATTTGCTTCATCGGACCGCTTCCAAATTGAGCATGTCACTGGTACTTCCTGTTTGAGTTTTGCTTGTAAGCAAGAATCAGGAGGATATAGGTTTGGCCTAATGGAGGGCAAATCTGACCATAATTAAAAAACATGATTAAAAACACCGGCCACTTGGAGCGCTGCCTCTGGCTGACCAACCTAATGAAACATTATGTGAACCTTTAAAGAAAATATTAAATGTTTCCGGAGGAATGTTATTAAAACATCAGGGAAATGTTTTCTACAAAATGTTATATGTTATGCGATAATTTGCTGCTACATAACGGAAGTTTTTACAATTTTCACAGAACCGATTTTGGTTTGCTGGGGAATCTCATCAGCTCCACATTGTTGTGGAGGAATTAACTACTCATCATTAAATTCCAATAATTTCACCATTTGCTCATTCTCAGCCCCATACAGAGTTTAGTGGCTAGAGAGAGAGGGATGAAAGGGGAGAGATGAGAGAGAAAGATATGAAAGAGAGAGAGCAAGAGAGAGATAGGGAGAGAGAGAGAACAGATGATACTAGAAAGAGACAGATAGCTTGCTCTATGTCTCTATCTTCTTTTTAAATGTTTTAATTGGTGAGCCAACATGAAAATGATGTCACCAGTTGATCAGAATCAGTCTGTCTTTTTTTCCTCCTCTGATATCCTTTCCTACAGACACTGAGTGGACAAATTATTATCAAATTTCCATCACAGAGACTGACCAGGTAAATCCAGGTGAAAGCTATGATCCCTTATTGATGTCACTTGTTAAATCCACTTCAAATCGTCTAGATGAAGGGGAGGAGACAGGTTAAAGAAGAATTTTGAAGCCTTGCGACAACAGAGACAGGTAGTGAATGGGCAAAACAAATATTGAATTGCCTTTGAACGGGGTATGGTAGAAGATGCTGGGTATTTCACGCTCAACAGTTTCCCGTGTGTATCAAGAATGGTCCACCACCCAAAGGATATCCAGCCAACTTGACATAGAGTGGGGCAAAAAAGTATTTAGTCAGCCACCAATTGTGCAAGTTCTCCCACTTAAAAAGATGAGAGAGGCCTGTAATTTTCATCATAGGTACACTTCAACTATGACAGACAAAATGAGAAGAAAAAAATCCAGAAAATAACATTGTAGGATTTTTAATTTATTTATTTGCAAATTATGGTGAAAAACAAGTATTTGGTCAATAACACAAGTTTATCTCAATAGTTTGTTATATACCCTTTGTTGGCAATGACAGAAGTCAAATGTTTTCTGTAAGTCTTCACAAGGTTTTCACACACTGTTGCTGGTATTTTGGCCCATTCCTCCATGCAGATCTCCTCTAGAGCAGTGATGTTTTGAGGATGTTGCTGGGCAGCACAGACTTTCAACTCCCTCCAAAGATGTTCTAACAGGGTTAGAGGCCCCAGTGGAAAGAGGGGAACCGGCCAGGCAGAACAGCAATGGGGTTGAGATCTGGAGACTGGCTAGGCCACTCCAGGACCTTGAAATGCTTCTTACGGGAAGCCACTGAGCCTTCAAATGTTTGCCCGGGCTTTGTGTTTGGGATCATTGTCATGCTGAAAGACCCAGCCACGTTTCCTCTTCAATGCCCTTGCTGATGGAAGGAGGTTTTCACTCAAAATCTCACGATACATGGCCCCATTCATTCTTTCCTTTACACGGATCAGTCGTCCTGGTCCCTTTGCAGAAAAACAGCCCCAAAGCATGATGTTTCCACCCCCATGCTTCACAGTAGGTATGGTGTTCTTTGGATGCAACTCAGCATTCTTTGTCCTCCAAACACGACGAGTTGAGTTTTTACCAAAAAGTTATGTTTTGGTTTCATCTGACCATATGACATTCTCCCAATCTTCTTCTGGATCATCCAAATGCTCTCTAGCAAACTTCAGACGGGCCTGGACATGTACTGGATTAAGCAGGGGGACACATGGCCCCATTCATTCTTTCCTTTACACGGATCAGTCGTCCTGGTCCCTTTGCAGAAAAACAGCCCCAAAGCATGATGTTTCTAGCACTGCAGTTTTTACCAAAAAGTTATTTGACCATATGACATTCTCCCAATCTTCTTCTGGATCATCTAAATGCTCTCTAGCAAACTTCAGACGGGCCTGACATGTACTGGAGTCTAGCACTGCAGCATTTGAGTCCCTGGCGGCGTAGTGTGTTACTGATGGTAGGCTTTGTTACTTTGGTCCCAGCTCTCTGCAGGTCATTCACTAGGTCCCCCCGTGTGGTTCTGGGATTTTTGCTCACTGTTCTTGTGATCATTTTGACCCCACAGGGTGAGATCTTGCGTGGAGCCCCAGCTCGAGGGAGATTATCAGGGGTCTTGTATATCTTCCATTTCCTAATAATTGCTCCCACAGTTGATTTCTTCAAACCAAGCTGCTTACCTATTTCAGATTCAGTCTTCCCAGCCTGGTGCAGGTCTACAATTGTTTGTTTCTGGTGTCCTTTGACAGCTCTTTGGTCTTGGCCATAGTGGAGTTTGGAGTGTGACTGTTTGAGGTTGTGGACAGGTGTATTTTATACTGATAACAAGTTCAAACAGGTGCCATTAATAGAGGTAATGAGTGGGAGGACAGAGGAGCCTCTTAAAGAAGAAGTTACAGGTCTGTGAGAGCCAGAAATCTTGCTTGTTTGTCGGTGACCAAATACTTATTTCCCACCATAATTTGCAAATAAATTCATTAAAAATCCTACAATGTGAATTTCTGGATTTTGTTTCTCATTTTGTCTGTCATAGTTGAAGTGTACCTATGATGAAAATTACAGGCCTCTCTCATCTTTTTAAGTGAGAGAACTTGCACAATTGGTGGCTGACTAAATACTTTTTTGCCCCACTGTAACTGTAGGAAACATTGGAGTCAACATGGGCCAGCATCCCTGTGGAATGTTTTGAGTCCTTGCCCCATTGTATTGTGACTGTTCTGAGTGCAAAAGGGTGTTCTAACTCGATATTAGGAAGGTGTTATTAATGATTTGTACACTCAGTGGACAGATATCTATACCTATATTAGACCGTATACCACGGGTATGACAAAACATGTATTTTTACTGCTCTAATTTCATTGGTAACCAGTTAATAATAGCAATAAGGCACCTTGGGGGTTTGTGATATATGGCCAACATACCATGGCTGTGTCCTAGCACTCCATGTTGCGTTGTGCGTAAGAATAGCCCTTTGTCGTGTTATGTTGGCCATATATCACAAACCCCCTCTGGCATTATTGCTTAATTGTACAGGACATGTTCCATTACCTTAGTTCTACATGTATGTATGGTAATGAACCATGAAAGACCATTATGGAAAACCTATTTTCAGAGGGCCTTACCAAATGTATTAGCCCCCTTGGCGTTTTTCTATTTTGTTGCATTACAACCTGTAATTTAAATAGATTTTATTTGGATTTCATGTAATGGACATACACAAAATAGTCAATTGGTGAATTGGAATGAACAAAATACCTTATGGAAAAGTTGTGCGTATTCACCCCCTTTGCTATGAATCCCCATGTCAATACTTCCGCCGAAGTCGGGTCCTCCCCTTGTTCTGGCGGCGCTCGGCGGTCGTCGCCGGTCTTCTAGCCATCATTGATCAACTTTTCATTTTCCATGTGTTTTGTCTTATTTTTTCCTCACACCTGGTTTAAATTACGTCAATCAGTTGTTGTGTATTTAACCCTCTATTTCCCCCATGTCTTTGTGTGGGATTGTTTATTGTAAGTCCTTGTGCACGTGTTGCTTAGTGCGCGGCGGGTTTTGTACTCAATTATTCTTGTTATTTTTATGCCGTGGGTTTTGTTAATAAACTGCTCCGGCTAGTACCAAGTTCTGCTCTCTTGCTTCTGACTTCCCCGCCACTGATTATGCACCCCATACACCCCTAAATAAGATCTGGTACAACCAATTACCTCTAGAAGTCACATAATTAGTAAAACAAAGTCCACCTGTGTGCAATCTAAGTGCCACATGATCTCAGTACATATACACCTGTTCCGAAAGGCCCCAGAGTCTGCAACACCACTAAGCAAGGGGCACCACCAAGCAAGCGGCACCATGAAGACCAAGGAGCACTCATAACAAGTCAGGGACAAAGTTGTGAAGAAGTACAGATCAGGGTTGGGTTAAAAAACAATATCAGAAATGTTAAACATCCCACAGAGCACCATTAAATCCATTATTAAAAAATTGAAAGAATATGCCACCACAACAAACCTGCCAAGAGAGGGCCACCCACCAAAACTCATGGACCAGGCAAGGAGGGCATTAATCAGAGAAGCAACAAAGAGACCAAAGATAACCCTGAAGGAGCTGCAAAGCTCCACAGCAGAGTTTGGAGAATCTGTTCATAGGACCACTTTAAGCTGTACATTCCACAGAGCTGGGCTTTACGGAAGAGTGGCCAGAAAAAAAGCCATTGCTTCAAGAAAAAAATAAGCGAACACATTTGATGTTCGCTAAAAGGCATGTGGGAGACTCCCCAAACATATGGAAGAAGGTACTGTGGTCAGATTAGACCAAAGTGTAGCTTTTTGGGCATTAAGGAAAACGCTATGCCTGGGGCAAACCCAACACCTCTCATCACTCTGAGAACACCATCCTTCCGATGGAATAACATCACCACACTTTGAAAAGTCCCAAGGGTCCCAGTTATAACACACATGGTCATTTTGTTAGATAAAATCCTTCCTTATATCCCACAATTCAGTTTAGTTGTGTAAAGGCTGTCCTGGGTTGAAGAAGGTGAGGACCAAGGTGCAGCGTGGTACGTGTTCGTCATTTTATTAATCTGAACTGAACACGAAATACAAAGTAACAAAAGAACAAATGAAACAGCTCCGTCAGGTGCAAGACACACTAAACAGAAAATAACTACCCACAAAAACCCAGTGGGAAAAAGCTACCTCAGTATGGTTCTCAGAGACAACGACAGACAGCTGTCCCTGATTGAGAACCATACCCAGCCAAAAACAATGAAATATAAAAACATAGAAAAAAGAACATAGAATGCCCGCCCAAGTCACACCCTGGCCTAACCGAAATAGAGAATAAAAAGCCTCTCTATGGCCAGTGCGTGACAAGTTGGCGGTATTGATTTGAGTAATCCCCTCGTTCAACAAGAGAAAGGAATCCTCAGGTACGCTAAAATATATTTAAACTATAATATTTCACACGGAAAGAAGTATGTTCATTAGAAAAGCAAAATTAGCAAGTCTGCATCCTCTACGTCGCACGCCACCTGACTGAGTTCCAACTCTGGCTCCCAGTACCAAAACTCAAAATTCTTCCTCGTTTGGGAAGAAACAATCCTGAAACTTTGAACAAAGCCTGTTGACATCGAGTGGAAACGATTGGAATTGCAATTTGGGAGCTGGTATTGCATAGGACCCTCAGTTTAAATTGAAAGAGCATTGGCTCTCAAAAAAGAAAAATCCAGTTGTTTTTGGGGGTGTTTTTCTCCTTCCATATCAATTGTGTTATAGTGTCATACATTATTTTTAACATATCCACTAACGTAAAACAGTGTTCTATCCAATGGAACCAATTATATGCATATCCTGGCTTCTAGGCCTGAGTAACAGGAGGTTTACTTTGGGCACGTCAGTCAGACAGGAAGTGGAGAAAAATAGACCCTAGCCTGAATAAGTTTTAAATTAAAGATTGCTGTACACCTGCGGACCCCATCCGACTTGAAGGATCTGGAGCAGTTTTGCCTTGAAGAATTAGCAAAAAATCCCAGTGGCTAGATGTGCCAAGCTTATAGAGACATACGAGACCCTAAGAGACTTGCAGCTGTAATTGCTGCAAAATATGGCTCTACAGGGTATTTACTTTGGGGGAGGGGTGAATAGTTATGCACGCTCAAGTTGTAATTGTTTTGTGTTATTTCTTGTTTGTTTCACAGTAAAACATATTTTGCATCTTCAAAGTGGTATACTGTACATGTTGTGTAAATCAAATGATAGAAACCCCCCCAAAATCTGTTTTAATTCCAGGTTGTAAGGCAACCAAATAGGAAAAATGCCAAGGGGGTGAACACTTTCAGTGCAGTGATTGATGTTCTGGTTGCTTTACCACCACAACATATATATATTCTGCAGGTGGATTCCTTTGCAGTGTTCAACAGTCTTTCCCTTTTGTCACCTGTCCACAGCTCCCTCAAAATACCCAAGCCTACTTGATGGTAATCGTGCTCATCATTGCCCCTAGTGGCCAGTTCTGAAGTAATTTCCTGACTTCCTGCTTACTTTGACGGATGTCTAATTTTGCAGGGGATCTTGAGTGTCCTGGCTGCTCATTTACCATACACACACATAGGCACACATAGGCACACACAAACACACAGGTGCGTACACACACACTTTCCACTGCAGAGCTAAGTATGCTAGCAGTACAGCTGTTTGCAAGGATTTGGGGAGTGAAGGCAATTTCTCCCAGACTAAGTCTGACATTTCTTAAATGTATTGTATCTCTGATAGAGACAAAGTTTCCACGGCACTTCTCTGCTAATTGTTCAGAATTGTTGTTTTTATTGCTGTTGTGCCTTCCACAGGGCTTGTGTGTGTTTGTGTGGGTGTGCGTGTGTGTGCCTATGTGTGTGTATCTTCCACAGGATCCTTGTGTGTTGATACATTCTGTATAAAATATTAACCAAGCCCTCCCTCTCTATTCAGCTTTAATGATGTTTTAGAATGCTGTTGCTGTCCTCTCTACGTCTGTATGTCCTCCCTGACCCATCATATCCATAGAGGGATGTTGCTGTCCTCTCTATGTCTGTGTGTCCTCCCTGACCCATCGTATCCATAGAGGGCTGTTGCTGTCCTCTCTACGTCTGTGTGTCCTCCCTGACCCATCGTATCCATAGAGGGCTGTTGCTGTCCTCTCTACAGGGCTTGTGTGTGTTTGTGTGGGTGTGCGTGTGCGTGTGTGTGCCTATGTGTGTGTACCTTCCCAGGACCCATCTATTCAGCTTTAATGATGTTTTAGAATGCTGTTGCTGTACGTCTGTATGTCCTCCCTGACCCATCATATCCATATCCAGAGGGCTGTTGCTGTCCTCTCTACGTCTGTGTCCTCCCTGACCCATCGTATCCATAGAGGGCTGTTGCTGTCCTCTCTACGTCTGTGTGTCCTCCCTGACCCATCATATCCATAGAGGGCTGTTGCTGTCCTCTCTACGTCTGTGTGTCCTCCCTGACCCATCGTATCCATAGAGGGCTGTTGCTGTCCTCTCTACGTCTGTGTGTCCTCCCTGACCCATCGTATCCATAGAGGGCTGTTGCTGTCCTCTCTACGTCTGTGTGTCCTCCCTGACCCATCATATCCATAGAGGGCTGTTGCTGTCCTCTCTACGTCTGTGTGTCCTCCCTGACCCATCGTATCCATAGAGGGCTGTTGCTGTCTGACCCATCGTATCCATAGAGGGCGTCTGTGTGTCCTCCCTGACCCATCGTATCCATAGAGGGCTGTTGCTGTCCTCTCTACGTCTGTGTGTCCTCCCTGACCCATCGTATCCATAGAGGGCTGTTGCTGTCCTCTCTACGTCTGTGTGTCCTCCCTGACCCATCGTATCCATAGAGGGCTGGCTGTCTTCTCTGCTGTGACCCATCGTATCCATAGAGGGCTGTTGCTGTCCTCTCTACGTCTGTGTGTCCTCCCTGACCCATCGTATCCATAGAGGGCTGTTGCTGTCCTCTCTACATCTGTGTGTCCTCCCTGACCCATCATATCCATAGAGGGCTGTTGGAAATATAAAGGCACATACTGGCTGATTTTAATTATGTTGAAGGAAACCTTTAGTACCACAGAACTATGTTGAAAGAAACCTTTAGTACCGCAGAACTATGTTGAAAGAAACCTTTAGTACCGCAGAACTATGTTGAAGGAAACCTTTAGTATGGCAGCACAATGTTGAAGGAAACCTTTAGGAAACCTCTAGTAGGGCAGCACAATGTTGGAGGAAACCTTTAGGAAACCTCTCGTAGGGCAGCACAATGTTGAAGGAAACCTTTAGGAAACCTCTGGTACGGCAGCACAATGTTGAAGGAAACCTTTTAGTACCGCAGAACTATGTTGAAGGAAACCTTTAGTAGGGCAGCACAATGTTGAAGGAAACCTTTTAGTACCGCAGAACTATGTTGAAGGAAACCTTTAGTACCGCAGAACTATGTTGAAGGAAACCTTTAGGACCGCAGAACTATGTTGAAGGAAACCTTCAGTATGGCAGGTAGGTTCTGTTACTCTATTCAGTAATATTGTTTGTGGAAGGAGGAGACATGTATTCTTCCCTTTCATATCTTTCCTCTAGCGTTACAACAGAACCATACTGTCTCACAACTCTTTCAAATCCAATCAAAGTTTATTTGTCACGTGCGCCGAATACAACAGGTGTAGGTAGACCTTACAGTGAAATGGTTACTTACAGGCTCTAACCAATAGTGCAAAAAAAGGTGTTAGGTGAACAATAGGTAGGTAAAGACCAAAACAACAGTAAATAGACAGGCTATACACAGTAGCGAGGCTATAAAAGTAGCGAGGCTACATACAGACACTGGTTACTCAGGCTGATTGAGGTAGTATGTACATGTAGATATGGTTATATATATATATATATATATGGTTAAAGTGACTATGCATATATGATGAACAGAGAGTAGCAGTAGCGTAAAGAGGGGTTGGCGGGACACAATGCAGATAGCCCGGTTAGCCAATGTGCGGGAGCACTGGTTGGTTGGGCCAATTGACGTACTATGTACATATGTACATGAATGTATAGTTAAAGTGACTGTGCATATATGATAAACAGAGAGTAGCAGCAGTGTAAAAGAGGGGTTGGGGAGGCACACAATGCAAATCGTCTGGGTAGACATTTGATTACCTTTTCAGGAGTCTTATGGTTTGGGGGTAAAAACTGTCGAGAAGCCTTTTTGTCCTAGACTTGGCACTCCGATACCACTTGCCATGCGGTAGTAGAGAGAACAGTCTATGACTGGGGTTGATGGGGTCTTTGAATTTTTAGGGCCTCCTCTGACACTGCCTGGTGTAGAGGTCATGGATGGCAGGCAGCTTAGCCCCAGTGATGTACTGGGTCATACGCATTACCCTCTGTAGTGCCATGCGGTCAGAAGCCGAGCAATTGCAGTTGCAGAGGGAGGTGTTTAGTGCCAGGAACCTTAGCTTAGTGATGAGCTTTGAGAGTACTATGGTGTTGAACCTTTAGCTGTACTCAATGAATAGCATTCTCACGTAGGTTTTCCTTTTGTCCAGGTGGGAAACGGCAGTGTGGAGTGTAATAGAGATTGCATCATCTGTTTATCTGTTTGGGAGGTATGCAAATTAGAGTGGGTCTAGGGTTTCTGGGATAATGGTGTTACCAGCCTTTCAAAGCACTTCATGGCTGTGGACATGAGTGCTACGGGTCTGTAGTCATGTTCTTGGGCACAGCGACTATGCTGGTCTGCTTGGAACATGTTGGTATTACAGACTCAATCAGGGACATGTTGAAAATGTCAGTGAAGACACCTGTCAGTTGGTCAGAACATGCCCGGTGCCCACGTCCTGGTAATCCGTATGGCCCCGCAGCGTTGACTTGTTAAAGGTCTTACTCATGTCGGCTACGGAGAGCGTTATCACACAGTTGTCCGGAACAGCTGATGCTCTCATACATGCCTCAGTGTTGCTTGCCTTGAAGTGAGCACAGAAGTAATTTAGCTTGTCTGTTAGGCTCGTGTCAGTGAGCAGCTCGCGTATGTGCTTCCCTTTGTAGTCTGTAATAGTCTGCCATATAAGACGAGCGTCGGAGCCAGTGTAATACGATTCAATCTTATCCCCGTATTGACGCTTTGCCCGTTGGATGGTTCGTCGGAGGCAGCGCTACCCTTCAGCTCAGTGCGAATGTTGCCAGTAATCCATGGCTTCTGGTTGGGGTATGTACGTACAGTCACTGTGGGGACGACGTCCTCAATGTACTTATTGATAAAGCCATTGACTAATGGGGTTTACTCATCAATGCCATCGGGAGAATCCCGGAACATGTTCCAGTCTGTGATCGCAAAACAGTCCTGTAGTTTAACATCTGCTTCAACTGACCCCTTTTATATAGACCGAGTCACTGGTGTTTCCTTCTTTAGTTTTTAAGGAATCAGGAGGATAGAATTGTGGTCAGATGTACCAAATGGAGGGCGAGGGAGAGCTTTGCACGTGTCTCTGTGTGTAGAGTACAGGTGGTCTAGAATTGTTTTCCATCTGGTTGCACGTTTAATATGTTGATAGAAATGTAATTTAAGTTTCCCTGCATTATAGTCTCTGGCCACTAAGAGCACCGCCTCTGAGTGAGCGGTTTCCTGTTTGCTTATTTCCTTATGTAGCTGACTGAGTGCGGTCGTACTGCCAGTATCCGTCTGTGGTGGTAAACAAACAAAGGCAAATAGTTTTACCACAAGATACTCTACTTCAGTCGAGCAAATCTTTAGACATCCTTAGATTTCGTGCACCAGCTGTTGTTTACAAATATGCACAGACAGCCCCCCCCCCCCTCATCTTACCGGAGTATGCTGTTCTATCTTGCCATTCCGCCACGATTCCGTGAAACATAAGACATTACAGTTTCATACCTCATCTAATTTAATTCTAATTTAAATCAATTTTAATTTATTGTCCAATGATTGCACGTTGGCGAGTAATATTGACGATAACGGCAGCTTTCCCACTCATCTTCTGCGGATGCTTACGAGGCACCCTGCTCTGTGTCCTCTGTACCAGCGTCTCTTCCTCTTGCCAACAACGGGGATGTTGGCCTTGTCGGGTGTACGGAGAATGTCCTGTTGGTCCTACATGTTGAAGAAAAAATATTTGTCTCATCCGAGGTGAGTGATCGCTGTCCTGATAACCAGAAGCTCTTTGTCTAATCTGAGGTGAGTGATCGCTGTCCTGATAACCAGAAGCTCTTTGTCTAATCTGAGGTGAGTGATCGCTGTCCTGATATCCACAAGCTCTTTTTCTAATCCGAGGTGAGTGATCGCTGTCCTGATAACCAGAAGCTCTTTGTCTAATCTGAGGTGAGTGATCGCTGTCCTGATATCCACAAGCTCTTTTTCTAATCCGAGGTGAGTGATCGCTGTCCTGATAACCAGAAGCTCTTTTTCTAATCCGAGGTGAGTGATCGCTGTCCTGATATCCAGAAGCTCTTTTTTGCCGTAAGATACGGTTGCAGAAACATTATGTACAAAATAAGTTAAAAATAACGTGAAAGAAAAGACATAATAGCTCAATTGGTTGGGCGCCCGTAAAACTGCTGCCATTTCTTCCGGCGCCATTTTCTCCAGTTCCCTGTTATCCACACACAGACACACAACACACACACACACACACAAACACACACACACACACTCACAGTACACAGTATCCTGACCAGTCAATATTCCAGTAATAGTAAATAACTTGTTAACAAAATGTGGAGTGATTTTACTGCTTGCGTCAGATACTTGATGTGGAATAGAGTTCCATGTACTCATGACTCTATGTAGTACTGTGTGCCTCCCATCGTCTGTTCTGGACTTGGGGACTGTGAAAAGACATCTTGTGGCATGTTTTGTGGGGTATGCATGGGTGTCCGAGCTGTGTGCCAGTAGTTTAGACAGACAGCTCGGTGCATTCAACTTTTCAATAACTCTCATAAACAGTAGTGATGAAGTCAATCTCTCCTCCACTTTCAGCCAGGAGAGATTGACATGCATATTATTAATGTTAGCTCTTTGTGTACATTCAAGGGCCAGCTGTGCTGCCCTGTTCTGAGCCAATTGCAGTTTTCCTAAGTCCTTTTATGTATCACCTGACCACACGACTGAACAGTATTCAAGGTACAACAAATCTAGGGCCTGTAGGACCTGCCCTGTTTATATTGTTGTTAAGAAGGCAGAGCAGCGCTTTATTATAGACAGACTTCTCCCCACTTAGCTACTACTGTATCAATATGTTTTGACCATGACAGTTTACAATCTGGTGTAAGCAGTTTAGTCATCTCAGCTTGCTCAATTTCCACTTACTTATTACAATATTTAGTTGAGGTTTAGGGTTTAGTGAGTGTTTTGTTACAAATACAATGCTTTTAGTTTTAGAAATATTTTGGGTTTACTTATTCCTTGCTACCCGCTCTGAAACTAACTGCAGCTCTTTTTTGAGTGGTGCAGTCATTTCACTCGCTGTAGGAGCTGACGTGTACAGTGTTGAGTCATCCGCATACATAGAAACTCTGGCTTTACTCAAAGTCAGTGGCATTTCGTCAGTATAAATTGAAAAAAGCAAGGGGCCTATACAGCTACACTGGATAATTCCTGATTCTAACTGGATTATATTTGATAGGCTTTCCTTATTAAATAATACTCTCTGTGTTCTGTTAGACCAGTAACTCTTTATCCACATTATAGCAGGAGGTGTAAAGTCATAACACATATGTTTTTCCAGCAGCAGACAATGATCGATAATGTCAAAAGCTGCACTGAAGTCTAACAAGACAGTCCCCACAATCATTTGTATCATCAATTTTTCTCAGCCAATCATCAGTCATTTGTGTAAGTGCTGTGCTTGTTGAATGTCCTTCCCTATAAGCATGATGAAAGTTTATAGCCAATTTGTTTACTGTAAAATAGCATTGTATCTCGTCGAACACATTTTTTTCCAGAAGTTTACTAAGGGTTGGTAACAGGCTCATTGTTCGGCTATTTGAGCCAGTAAAGGGGGCTTTACTAGTCTTGGGTAGCGGAATGACTTCATGTTCCCTCCAGGCCTGAGGGCACGCTCTCTAGTAGGCTTAAATGTGGGGTGTGGCAAATAGGAGTGGCATTATCATCTGCTATTATGCTCAGGAATTTTCCATCTAGATTGTCAGACCCTGGTGGCTTGTCATTTTTTCAACGACAATAATCATTTCTTCACTTCTTCCACACTGACTTTATGGAATTCAAAGTACAATTATTGTGTTTCATATTTGGTCCGATATACTTGGATATACTTGCCGATGATAGGGGTAGCAACCTTAAAGAAGACCAAGATGTTTTTTGGGGTCAATTTTAAGGAACTCCTTAAAGTAACTAACTTTGGCTTTCCGGATAGCCTGAGTGCACTTATTTCTCATTTGCCTGAACGATAGCCAGTCAGCCTGAGAATGCTTGTGCTGACCCTTTCGCCAAATGTAATTCTTGAGGTGGAGTAACTCTGCACTATCACAGTCGAATCAGGGGCTGAACCTATTTTTGTATTCTCATTTTCTTTATGGGGGTATGTTTGTTAACAATACCACTGAAAATATTAACAAATAAGGTCCAAGCGTCTTCGACAGAGATTCAAGCAGATTCTATACCATTTTACAGAGGTCAGTTCATGAAGAAAGGCTTGCTCATTAAAGTTAATTCGCAAGCGTCTATGACAAATCACAGGCAGTAAAATCGTGATCACTAAGGTCATTACAGAAAACACTAGACTGATACCTATCAGGATTATTTGTGAACATAACAACGTGGAGAGTATCCCTTTCTGGGTGTTTGGAGTCATATATTGTGGAATTGGTAATAATCTGAGAAAGATTTAGGGAGTCCCATTGCTTTAGGACTTGGTCAAGTGATTTAAGTATGTCCCAGTTTTGGTCACCTAGCAGGACAAATTCAGACTTAGTGTAAGGGGACAGGAGAGAGCTTATGGCAGGTAGGGTTCAGGCCGGTGCTGATGGAGGACAATAGCACCTAGCAAAATTCAACAAAGAGCTATTTGAAAGTTTAATGCTTCAAACCAGCAAATCAAATTGTTTGGAGACAGACTTGGTGGAGACAACCGAGCACTGAAGGTGATCCTTGGTAAAGATTGCTAGTCCCCCACCTGTGGAAGATCTGTATTTCCGAAAAAGGTTCTAACCAGAAAGGTTAACATCAGTATTGAAAACACTCTTCCTTAACCACGTCACAGTAATGACCAACACATCTGGATTGGAGCAGTGGACCCACTCTTTCAATTGATCAATTTTAGGTAATACGTTTCTGGTGTTAATGTGCAGAAATCCCAGGCTTTGACGAGAGCAGAAATCAGTGAAGCAGATCTCAGAGCACAAGTAAAAAAATGGGGCTAGCGACAGTAGATAGGCCAGGGTGTACTTTCCAGATATCATCAACAGTAATACAATCAAGGCACGGCAGAGGACAGTGAGAGTTCTGCTGCATTGATTTATGACATCTGATGGGTGCATTAGATGGAAACAAGATCATATTGTACAGCAATTTCATCAGGTAACAAGCCGGCGAGAGGTGGTTAGAATAGGATGGGAGGCCAAAAGTCTGTGTAACCAATAGAGATTCAGAGTTCTGAGTGTGGGAACAAACATAATCTGTCCCACGCTTGGGTAAAAGAAGTTTGTAGTCAACAAAGTATGCAGGAGTCATGAGGCAAATTGCAAAATAGCAAAATGCACAAGAAAATGTATTAATATATAACGACTTGGGGCTAGCCATTGTAAGTTCAGAGTCACTCGCCCCAACAGTGCGTGTGCTGGAGGCGAGCGAAAGCTCGGGAGAGAGGTAGTGGGGGTGGGGTGAGTGTGGTGGGGGGACCTACAGGGGGAGACAACCAGGGCAGACAGTGAACAGACCGCCAGGTGGAATCCAAGCAACAGTGCAGCAGGCAACGGGAGTAGGTGTCACACCCACTTGGGAGGAGATTTTATTTCTGGAGGTAGATTTCTTGTAGAAAATCCAGTGTTTGAAAAGCATGAGGGAGCTTCAGAGAACGCTTCAGAAACTCCTGCCACTTGTTGGGCCCAAAGGCCTCGACACCTTTTACTTCACACATTGGTGCTAATCGAATTTGAATCTGGTCTGTCCTTGCAAGCCTGGGAGACTTAACCCAGCATTCATTCCCCATAAAGTAAAATATATATCAGTATCAATATCAATATATCAGTCGTGACCAAAAGTTTTGAGAATGACACAAATATTAATTTTCACAAAGTTTGCTGCTTCAGTGTGTTTAGATATTTTTTTCAGATGTTACTATGGAATACTGAAGTATAATTACAAGCATTTCATAAGTGTCTAAGGCTTTTAATGACAATTACATGAAGTTGAGGCAATTAGTCAATATTTGCAGTGTTGACCCTTCTTTTTCATGATCTCTGTAATCAGCCCTGGCATGCTGTCAATTAACTTCTGATGGCAGCCCATTGTTGCATAAGGTGAATGCACCAATTTGTAAGTCGCTCTGGATAAGAGCGTCTGCTAAATGACTTAAATGTAAATGTAAATGTAAATGCTTGGAGTTTCTCAGAATGTGTGGGTTTTTTGTTTGTCCATTCACCCCTTGAGGATTGACCACAAGTTCTCAATGGGATTAAGGTCTGGGGAGTTTCCTGGCCATGGACCCAAAATATTAATGTTGTGTTCCCTGAGCCACTTAGTTATCACTTTTTCCTCATGGCAAGGTGCGCCATCATGCTGGAAAAGGCATTGTTCGTCACCAAACTGTTCCTGGATGGTTGAGAGGAGGATATGTTGGTACCATTCTTTATTCATGGCTGTGTTCATAGGCAAAGTTGTTAGTGAGCCCACTCCCTTGGCTGAGAAGCAACCCCACACATGAATAGTCTCATACTGTTGGCATGACACAGGACTGATGGTAGCGCTCACCTTGTCTTCTCCGGACAAGCTTGTTTCCTGATGCCACAAACAATCGGAAAGGGGATTAATCAGAGAAAATGACTTGACCCCAGTCCTCTGTCGCCAAACCCTGTACCTTTTGCAGAATATCAGTCTGTCCCTGATGTTTTTTTTCCTGGAGTGAAGTGGTTTCTTTGCTGCCTTTCTTGACACCAGGCCATCTTCCAAAAGTCTTCGCCTCACTGAGCGTGCAGATGAACTCACTCCTGCCTGCTGCCATTCCTGAGCAAGCTCTGTACTGGTGGTGCCCCCGATCCCGCAGCTGAATCAAATTTAGGAGACGGTTCAGGCGCTTGCCGGACTTTCTAGGGTGCCTTGAAGCCTTCTTCACAGCAATTGAACCGCTCTCCTTGAAGTTCTTGATGAACCGATAAATGGTTGATTTTGTTGCGATCTTACTGGCAGCAATATCCTTGCCTGTGAAGCCCTTTCTATGCAAAGCAATGATGACGGCACGTGTTTCCTGGCAGGTAACCATGGTTGACAGAGGAAGAGAAATGATTCCAAGCACCACCCTCCTTTTGAAGCTTCCAGTCTGTTGTTCGAACTCATTCACCATGACAGATTGATCTACATCCTTGTCCTCGTCAACACTCACACCTGTGTTAACGAGAGAATCACTGACATGATGTCAGCTGGTCATTTTGTGGCAGTGATGAAATACTGTGGAAATGTTTTTGGGGGATTCAGTTCATTTGCATGGCAAAGAGGGACTTTGCAATTAATTGCAATTCATCTGATCACTCTTCATAACATTCTGGAGTATATGCAAATTGCCATCATACAAACTGAGGCAGCAGGCTTTGTGAAAATGTATATTTGTGTCATTCTCAAAACTTGTTTTCATTTGTATATTTCTTCTTGGCTTTCAAAATAGCATCAGACCAAACACTACAGTTCCAGGTTGGATGGTATCCTCAGGTCTCTGCTGTTTGTTTGCTAGAGAAGCCTCCGTCTCGCATGGAAAAAGGAAACCTTGGAAGCAGTACTCTCTCTGATTAATTTTAGGTCAAAATGAAGTTGTAGGTTTGGAGTTTTGATCTGGAGTGAAGGCACTGCTCTGGAGGGTAGCATCCTGCATATTTACCTGCCATAAAATCCAAGTTTATCTAACTCCAAATCTATCCATTTGTAAAAAAACATGTTGAAAATTGTGAACGCTCACATGCAGCTGTGTCTCTCTCTCTCTCTGAGGCAAGTGTTTACCTTCATTACTCAGAGATAGTTCATATTCAGATCAAATTCATGGACGGAACAGAGCTGATTGGTTTACAAAGCTTTATAGGTTTTTACAGATTTCTTTAGGCATGTGGTTGTCCTGATCACCGTTTTTCCAGTGGTTGTTCTGATCATTAATATGCAAGTTGTTGTCCTGACCATTGTTTTTCTAGTAGTTGAACTAGTCATTGTTTTTCGAATAGTTGTCCTGATCATTTTCCAATGGTTGTCCTGATCATTGTTTTTCCCGTGGTTGTCCTGCTCATTAATTTTCCAGTTGTTGTCCTGATCATTGTTTTGCCAGTGGTTGTCCTGATCATTGCTTATCCAGTAGTAGTCCTGATCATTGTTTATCCAGTGGTTGTCCTGATCATTGTTTTTTTCCAGTGGTTGTCCTAGTCATTCTTTTTTCAGTGGTTGTCCTGATCAAAGGGGGCTGTGTTTCAATCCACTGCAGAGATAGCCTGCAGGTTTATTTCTTAATAACATCCAGGTCTGTACACAAACAATTCGAGCTTCAACTGTTAAAAATCCACCTTTCCAGAAACTCACCGTTCTCTCACCGTTGCCGCTTGCTATAAACCCCCCTCTGCCCCCAATTTGTGCCCTGGACAACATATGTGAACTGATTGCCCCCCATCTATCTTCAGACCTATTGCTGCTAGGTGACCTAACCTGGGACATGCTTAACACCCCGGCCATCCTACAATCTAAGCTCAATCTCAATCTCTCACATATTTTTGCAACCCCTATTCCTAGCCTTCTCAACCTCTCTTTCATATCGTCTGAGATTCCCAAAGATTGGAAAGCTGCCGCAGTCATCCCCCTCTTCAAAGGGGGAGACACTCTAGACCCAAACTGCTACAGACCTATATCTATCCTACCCTGCTTTTCTACTGTCTTAGATTGCCAAGTCAACAAACAGATTACTGACCATTTTGAATCCCACCTTACCTTTTCCGCTATGGAATCTGGTTTAAGACCTGTCATGGGTGCACCTCAGCCACGCTCAAGGTCCTAAAAGATGTCATAACCGCCATCGATAAGAGACATTACTGTGCAGCCGTAATTCATCGACCTGGCCAAGGATGTCGACTCTGTCAATCACCACATTCTTATTGGCAGACTCAACAGCCTTGGTTTCTCAAATTATTGCCTCGCCTGGTTCACCAAATACTTATCCAATAGAGTTTAGTGTGTCAAATCGGAGGGCCTGTTGACCGGACATCTTGCAGTCTCTATGTGGGTGCCACAGGGTTCAATCTCGGGCCAACTCTCTTCTCTGTATACATCAATGATGTCGCTCTCGCTGCTGGTGAGTCTCTGATCCACCTCTACGCAGATGACACCATTCTGTATACTTCGAGCCCTTCTTTGGACACTGTGTTAACTAACCTCCAGACGAGCTTCAATGCCATACAACTCTCCTTCCGTGGCCTCCAACTGCTCTTAATTAAATGCAAGTAAAACTAAATGCATTCTCTTCAACCGATCACTGCCTGCACCTGCCCGCCCGTCCAGCATCACTACTCTGGACGGTTCTAACTTAGAATATGTGGACAGCTACAGATACCTAGGTGTCTGGCTAGACTGTAAACTCACCTTCCAGACATTAAGCATCTCCAATCTAAATTAAATCTAGAATCAGCTTCCTATTTTTTAACAAAGCCTCGTTCACTCACGCTGCCAAACATACCCTCATAAAACTGACCATCCTACCGATCCTCGACGTTGGCGATGTCATCTATAAAATTGCCTCCAACACTCTATTCAGCAAATTAGATGCAGTCTATCACAGTGACATCCATTTTGTCACCAAAGCCCCATATATTACCCACCACTGCGACATGTACTCTTTCGTTGGCTGGCCATCACTTCATACTTGTCGCCAAACCCGCTGGCTCCAGGTCATCTACAAGTCTCTGCTAGGTAAAGCCCCACCTTATCTCAGCTCACTGGTCACCATAGCAGCACCCACCCGTAGCATGTGCTTCAGCAGGTATATCTCACTGGTCACCCCCAATGCCAATTCCTCCTCTGGCCACCTTTCCTTCCAGTTCTCTGCTGCTAATAACTGGAACCAACTGCAAAAATCACTGAAGCTGGAGACCCATATCTCCCTCACTAGCTTTAAGCACCAGCTGTCAGAGCAGCTCACAGATGACTGCACATGTTAACAGCCCATCCAACTAACTGATCCCCATACTGTATTTATTTATTTATCTTGCTCCTTCGCACCCCAGTATCTCTACCAGTATCTCACATTAATCTTCTGCACATCTACATTCCAGTGTCTAATTGCTATATTGTAATTACATCGCCACCATGGCCTTTTTATTGCCTTACCTCCCTTATCTTAACTCATTTCAACTCACTGTATATATATAAAAAAAATTATATTGTATTATTAACTGTATGTTTGTTTATTCCAAGTGCACCTCTGTGTTGTTGTATGTGATGAACTGCTATGCTTTATCTTGGCAGGTCTCAGTTGTAAATGAGAATTTGTACTCAGCTAGCCTAACTGGTTATATAAAGGTGAAACAAAATAAAACATTTGCCTGTGGTTGTCCTGATCATTGTTTTTCCAGTTGTTGTCCTTATCTTTATTTTTCCAGTGGTTCTCCCAGTCATTCATTTTCCAGTGTTTGTCTCGATCATTGTTTTTCCAGTAGTTGTCCTGATCATTAATTTGCCAGTTGTGGTCCTTGTCATGGTTTTTCCGATGGTTGTCCTGATCATTAATTTGCCAGTTGTGGTCCTTGTCATTGTTTTTCCGATGGTTGTCCTGATCATTAATTTGCCAGTTGTGGTCCTTGTCATTGTTTTTCCAGTAATTGTCCTGATCATTAATTTGCCAGTTGTGGTCCTTGTCATTGTTTTTCCGATGGTTGTCCTGATCATTAATTTGCCAGTTGTGGTCCTTGTCATTGTTTTTCCAGTAGTTGTCCTGATCATTAATTTGCCAGTTGTGGTCCTTGTCATTGTTTTTCCAGTAATTGTCCTGATCATTAATTTGCCAGTTGTGGTCCTTGTCATTGTTTTTCCAGTAATTGTCCTGATCATTAATTTGCCACTTGTGGTCCTTGTCATTGTTTTTCCGGTGGTTGTCCTGATCATTAATTTGCCCGTTTTTTCCTGATCATTGTTTTGTCCAGTGGTTGTCCTAGTACTTATTTTTCCAGTGTCTGTCCTGATCATTGTTTTTCCAGTTGTTGTCCGGGTCATTGTTTTACAGTTGTTGTCCTGGTCATTGTTTTTCCAGTGGTTTTCCTCTTCATTGTTTTTCCAGTGGTTTTCCTCTTCATTCATTTTCCAGTAGTTATCCTGATCATTGTTTTTCCAGTGGTTGTCCTGATCATTAATTTGCTAGTGGTTGTCCTGATCATTGTTTTTCCAGTGGTTGTCATGATCATTGTTTTTCCAGTGGTTGTCCGGATCATTGATTTTCCAGTGGTTGTCCTGATCGTTAATTTGCAGTTTGTTGTTCTTGTCATTGTTTTTCCAGTGTTTGTCATGATCATTAATTTGCCCGTTTTTACCGGATCAATGTTTTTCCTGTGGTTATCCTGATCATTGTTTTTCCAGTAGTTCTCCTGATCATTGTTTTTCCAATGGTTTTTATGATCATTATTTTCCAGTGGTTGTCTTGATCATTAATTTGCAAGTGGTTGTCCTGATCATTGTTTTTCCAGTGATTATCCTGATCATTGTTTTTCCAGTGGTTGTCTTGATCATTAATTTGCAAGTGGTTGTCCTGATCATTAATTTGCCAGTGCTTTTCCTGATCATTGTTTTTCCAGTGCTTTTCCTGATCATTGTTTTTCCAGTTGTTATCCTGATCATTATTTTGCAAGTGGTTGTCCTGATCATTAATTTGCCAGTGCTTTTCCTGATCATTATTTTTCCAGTGGTTGTCCTGATCATTGTTTTTCCAGTGGTTGTCCTGGTCATTGTTTTTCCAGTGTTTGTCCTGATCATTGTTTTTCCAGTGGTTGTCCTAGTCATTATTTTTCCAGTGGTTGTCCTGATCATTGTTTTTCCAGTGGTTGTCCTGATCATTGTTTTTCCAGTGGTTGTCCTGATCATTATTTTTCCATTGTTTGTCCTAGTCATTAATTTGCCAGTGGTTGTCCAGATCATTGTTTTTCCAGTAGTTGTCCTGGTCATTGTTTTTCCAGTGGTTGTCCTGATCATTATTTTTCCATTGTTTGTCCTGATCATTATTTTTCCATTGTTTGTCCTAGTCATTAATTTGCCAGTGGTTGTCCAGATCATTGTTTTTCCAGTGTGTGTTCTGATCATTAACTTGCCATTGCTTGTCCTGATTTACATTTACATTTAAGTCATTTAGCAGACGCTCTTATCCAGAGCGACTTACAAATTGGTGCATTCACCTTATGACATCCAGTGGAACAGCCACTTTACAATAGTGCATCTAAATCTTTTAAGGGGGGTGAGAAGGATTACTTTATCCTATCCTAGGTATTCCTTAAAGAGGTGGGGTTTCAGGTGTCTCCGGAAGGTGGTGATTGACTCCGCTGTCCTGGCGCCGTGGGGAGTTTGTTCCACCATTGGGGGCCAGAGCAGCGAACAGTTTTGACTGGGCTGAGCGGGAACTGTACTTCCTCAGTGGTAGGGAGGCGAGCAGGCCAGAGGTGGATGAACGCAGTGCCCTTGTTTGGGTGTAGGGCCTGATCAGAGCCTGGAGGTACTGAGGTGCCGTTCCCCTCACAGCTCCGTAGGCAAGCACCATGGTCTTGTAGCGGATGCGAGCTTCAACTGGAAGCCAGTGGAGAGAGCGGAGGAGCGGGGTGACGTGAGAGAACTTGGGAAGGTTGAACACCAGACGGGCTGCGGCGTTCTGGATGAGTTGTAGGGGTTTAATGGCACAGGCAGGGAGCCCAGCCAACAGCGAGTTGCAGTAATCCAGACGGGAGATGACAAGTGCCTGGATTAGGACCTGCGCCGCTTCCTGTGTGAGGCAGGGTCGTACTCTGCGGATGTTGTAGAGCATGAACCTACAGGAACGGGACACCGCCTTGATCATTGTTTTTCCTGTGTTTGTCCTTAATCATTGTTTTTCCAGTGGCTGTCCTGATCATTTGTTTGCCATTTGCTGTCTTTATAATTGTTTTCCAGTGGCTGTCCTGATCATTTGTTTGCCATTTGCTGTCTTTATAATTGTTTTCCAGTGGTTGTCCTGATCCATGTCTTTCCAGGTGTTGTCCT
Source organism: Oncorhynchus keta (assembly GCF_023373465.1). Lineage (NCBI taxonomy): Eukaryota > Metazoa > Chordata > Actinopteri > Salmoniformes > Salmonidae > Oncorhynchus > Oncorhynchus keta. Next base: position 1,446,948 of record NC_068422.1, read on the forward strand.
GATCCATGTCTTTCCAGGGGTTGTCCTGATCATTAATTTGCCAGTGGTTGTCCTGATCATTGTTTTTCCATTGGTTGTCCTGATCATTATTTTGCCAGTGGTTGTCCTGATCATTGATTTTCCAGTGGTTGTCCTGATCATTGATTTTCCAGTGGTTGTCCTGATCATTGTTTTTCCATTGGTTGTCCTAGTCATTATTTTTGAGTGGTTGTCCTGATCATTGTTTTTCCAGTGTTTGTCTTGATCATTGTTTTTCCAGTGGTTGTCCTGATCATTAATTTGCCAGTTGTTGTCCTGATCATTGTTTTGCCAGTGGTTGTTCTGATCATTGTTTTTCCGTTGGTTGTCCTAATTATTGCTTTTTCAGTGGTTGTCCTTGTCATTATTCTTCCCGTATGTGTGTTTATCTGATTTTAGCACTATCTCTAGTTGGACAGAATAGGACGGATTTAATGTCCTCAAGTTCACGTCCACTCCTGTTCTCTAGTGTCCCGCTGCCCAGCTAATGTGGTCCTTTGGAGGTCAGTTTGTAGGTAATGCAACATAAGGATAGTGGGTTCATTTTCCAGAACAGCACATCAGTAAAACTTGATGCACCCTTGACTGAAAGCCGATTTCGATAAAAGTGTCTGCCAAATAGCCCAACACACAGTGAGAGAGTTTACATTGCCTATCACATTTTAGGGAAGACCCAGATGCAGACAGTATCGAAATAACAAAAGTGTATTACTAGAACAGGGGCAGGAAAAACGACAGGTCAAGGGCAGGCAGAGGTCAGTAATCCAGATCAGAGTCAAAAGGTAAAGAACAGTAGGCAGTCTCAGGATCAGGGCAGGCAGAGGTCAGTAATCCAGGGCGGTCTGACAAGGTACAGAACGGCAGTCAGGGTCAGGGTAGGCAGAATCGTCAAAACCAGGAACACTAGAAAACGGGAACTATAGAAAAAGACATGAGCAAGTAGAAAACCGCTGGTATGCTTGACAGACTGAACGAACTGGCAACAGACAAACAGAGAACACAGTTATAAATACATTGGGGATAATGGGGTAGATGGGCGACACCTGGAGGGGGGTGGAGACAAGCACAAAGAGAGTTGAAACAGATTAGGGTGAGGCACAAGAAAAGGGCAACCAGGGAAGAACAAACCCAATTGTAAATAACACCCATATTTAAGTTTATTTATTTTCCCTTTTGTACTTACATTTTTGCAATGTCTTTATTCTTGTGGAACTAGTGTCATTTTTACTGTTAATTTGTATTGTTTATTTCACTTTTGTTTATTATCTACTTCACTTGCTTTGCCAATGTTAACATACTGTATGTTTCCCATGCCAATAAAGCCCTTAAATTGATTTGAAATTGAATTTGAATTCAATTGATTTGACAGAGTGAGAGAAAGAGAGAGATAATGGAGGTGCACTGGAGAATGCCGAAGACAGAACAAAGAAAACAGAAAGATTAGAGGGACAACCTGTGACTAACAGGGTGCTTATATTGTCCTATCAGAATGATACACTTCAAAGTGTTTGTGTGTCAGGAGTGGGAGTGGGAGCTTTATCGTTTTAGAAACCTGACACGGTACGTCCATATCGCATAGTCTCGCAGTGGCTGCCAATGTTTCCTGGGTAGTTTGAGAGCATAGTGACACAACAGCCACGAATAGTCACCCACAATTTATTATCTACACATACATATATACACACACCCCTCCGACTACTGTATTATTTCACTACAAAGTACCACAAAGCTATTTATCTCATCCCATCATTGTGATAAGGTCTACTGCAACACACATCAACTAAAGGAGAGAAAGAACTAGGGATTAATGTAGGGAGGGAGGGGTAGGACAAAACAGGAGAGACTGTTGGGGTCTACTTCATCAAACAAAACAATTAAGGAGAGGAAAATGAGGGAGGGAGGGAGGCAGGCAGAGAGACAGGGTGGGAGAGAGGGAAGGAGGGAGAACACAGAACAAGACTACCTGAAAAGGAAAATACTTTGTACTACCATTCACAGGAGATGACTGATCAAGTCTTAAGACCGTGCATGAGGGAGTAAGGGGAAGGAGGGTACAGGAGTAAGATAACACGAAGAAAAGAGAGGAAAACAAGAGAATGTTTAATAAAAATGTGTCATAAAGGAGATGATGTGAGGGAACTGACGACGAGGGACAAGCACAAACACACACACATAAACAGACACACACACGCACACGCACATGCACACACACACAGACACACACACACGGCCATGTAAACCCTCATACATTGTGCTGCCTACATGCTCACAAATACCCTCAGTTCACAGAGTACTTTAAACAAATTGTGTGAGATTTACTTACCCAGAGTCAGAGGAACTTATGAATTGATTATATTTATTAGGATCCCCATTAGCTGAAGCCAATGTGTGAATGGCAGCTAGTCTTCCTGGGGTCATACACATGCGGACATAACAGGCTGTTGTCCTGGCACCACACTACCAGATCGCTAACCTCCTCCATATAGGCTGTCTCATCGTCGTCGGTGGTCAGGCCTCCACTGTCATGTCGGTGGCAAACTTAATGATGTCGTTGGAGTCGTGTGTGTGAACAGGGAGTACAGGAGAAGACTGAGCACGCATCCCTCAGGGCACCCCAGGTTGAGGGTCAGTGTGGTGGATGTTTTGTTGCCTGATGTGTTCATTCCCAGGGTCCTTGGCTTAGTGATGAGCGTGGACGGCACTATGGTGTTGAATGCTGATCTGTAGTCAATGAACAGCATTTTCACGTTGGTGGGAAAAGCAGTGTGAAGTGACTAATAGATTGCATAATCTGTGGATCTGTTGGGGGGGTATGCAAGTTGGAGTGGGTCCAGGGTGTCTTGGATGATGGTGTTGATGTGATCCATGACCAGCCTTTCAAAGCATTTCATGGCTACAGATGTGAGTGTTACGGTGCGATAGTCATTTAGGCAGGTTACCTTGGCGTTCTTGAGCACAGGGACTATGGTGGTCTGCTTGAAACATGTAGGTATGACAGACTATGTCAGGAAGACGTTAAAATGTCAGTGAAGACATTTGCCAGCTGGTCAGCGTGTGGTCTGAATATGTGTCCTGGTAATCCGTTTGGCCTTGTGACTGTTAACCTGTTTAAAGGTCTTACTCACATCGGATACGGAGAGCATGATCACAAAGTCATCCCAAACAGCTGGTGCTCTAATGCATGGCTCATTATTGCTAGCCTCGAAGTCAGCATAGAAGTAATTTAGCTCATCTGGTAGGTGCATGTCACTGGGCAGCTCGAGGCTGGGTTTCCCTTTGTAATCCGTGAAAGTTTGCAAGCCTTGCCACATCCAACGAGTGTCAGAGCCGGTGTAGTAGGTTTTGTCCTGTATCTTAGTCCTGTATTGACAATTTGTATGTCTCGGCATACAGTTTGAAGGAAGTTGAAGGTAGTTTTGTGAGTGATTGCTAACTAGCGTAATAACTGGAAGTATATCGGAATGGTAGCTGATCCCATAGACTTTCAGTCATTGTGCAGATGTTTATCTGTGTTAGTACAAATATTTATCTATGTTGGTACAGATATTTTTATATGTTGGTACACATATTTATTGGTACAGACATTTATATATTTTGAAACATATATTTATGTATGTTGGTACAGATATTTATATATGTGCCATATATTTATATATGTTGAGATGGTTTTCAAGTTGAGGACCTTGATTCTGCTTGTGAAGTCTTCTGGTAATCAGAGTTATAGCTAACCGTAACTGTCAAGGCAGAGACCTAGGTTTTAAGCTGCTCTCTGTATGTCTGTGTGTGTGTGTGTATGTTTGGCCTCATAAAAAAAGCTGGCATTCGCAGCAAAGCACCATGGGTCAAGGAGACAGAGCTGAAGACATCATAATGGAACTAGAGGCAAGAACATGCACCGGAGAGAGAGAGAGAGAGTGAGAGGGAGTGATCAAGGCAGGGAGTTAGGGTGGCAGAGAAGGAGGGACAGTGACATGAAGAGGGATGGAGGGAGGGTGGGAAAGAGGGAGCAAGAGAGAGAGTAGGGGGTGGAGAAAACAGGGATAGTAAAACCAAGAAAACCTGAGATGAGTATAACCAGAGACAATAGAAGATAAAGTAGAGGAATATACAGGTGAGTTGACAGGGAGGTGGTAGAGGAATATACAGGGAGGTGGTAGATGAATATACAGGTGAGATGACAGGGAGGTGGTAGATGAATATACAGGTGAGATGACAGGTAGGTGGTAGAGGAATACACAGGGAGGTGGTAGAGGAATATACAGGGAGGTGGTAGAGGAATATACAGGGAGGTGGTAGAGGAATATACAGGGAGGTTGTAGAGGAATATACAGGTGAGATGACAGGGAGGTGGTAGAGGAATATACAGGGAGGTGGTAGATGAATATACAGGGAGGTGGTAGAGGAATATACAGGGAGGTGGTAGATGAATAAACAGGTGAGATGACAGGGAGGTGGTAGAGGAATATACAGGGAGGTGGTAGAGGAATATACAGGGAGGTTGTAGAGGAATATACAGGTGAGATGACAGGGAGGTGGTAGAGGAATATACAGGTGAGATGACAGGGAGGTGGTAGAGGAATATACAGGGAGGTGGTAGATGAATATACAGGGAGGTGGTAGAGGAATATACAGGGAGGTGGTAGATTAATATACAGGTGAGATGACAGGGAGGTGGTAGAGGAATATACAAGGAGGTGGTAGAGGAATATACAGGTGAGATGACAGGGAGGTGGTAGAGGAATATACAGGGAGGTGGTAGATGAATATACAGGGAGGTGGTAGAGGAATATACAGGGAGGTGGTAGATGAATAAACAGGTGAGATGACAGGGAGGTGGTAGAGGAATATACAGGGAGGTGGTAGAGGAATATACAGGGAGGTTGTAGAGGAATATACAGGTGAGATGACAGGGAGGTGGTAGAGGAATATACAGGTGAGATGACAGGGAGGTGGTAGAGGAATATACAGGGAGGTGGTAGATGGATATACAGGTGAGATGACAGGGAGGTGGTAGAGGAATATACAGGGAGGTGGTAGAGGAATATACAGGGGGGTGGTAGATGAATATACAGGGAGGTGGTAGATGAATATACAGGGAGGTGGTAGAGGAATATACAGGGAGGTGGTAGAGGAATATACAGGTGAGATGTCAGGGAGGTGGTAGAGCAATATACAGGTGAGTTGACAGGGAGGTGGTAGAGGAATATACAGGGAGGTGGTAGAGGAATATACAGGGAGGTGGTAGATGAATATACAGGTGAGATGACAGGGAGGTGGTAGAGGAATATACAGGGAGGTGGTAGATGAATATACAGGTGAGATGACAGGGAGGTGGTAGAGGAATATACAGGGAGGTGGTAGAGGAATATACAGGGAGGTGGTAGAGGAATATACAGGGAGGTGGTAGAGGAATATACAGGGGGGTGGTAGATGAATATACAGGGAGGTGGTAGATGAATATACAGGGAGGTGGTATATTAATATACAGGGGGGTGGTAGATGAATATACAGGGAGGTGGTAGATGAATATACAGGGAGGTGGTAGAGGAATATACAGGGAGGTGGTAGAGGAATATACAGGTGAGATGACAGGAAGGTGGTAGAGGAATATACAGGGGGGTGGTAGATGAATATACAGGGAGGTGGTAGATTAATATACAGGGAGGTGGTAGAGGAATATACAGGGAGGTGGTAGAGGAATATACAGGTGAGATGACAAGGAGGTGGTAGAGGAATATACAGGTGAGTTGACAGGGAGGTGGTAGAGGAATATACAGGTAGGTGGTAGATGAATATACAGGTGAGATGACAGGGAGGTGGTAGAGGAATATACAGGGAGGTGGTAGAGTAATATACAGGGAGCTGGTAGAGGAATATACAGGGAGGTGGTAGAGGAATATACAGGGGGTGGTAGATGAATATACAGGGAGGTGGTAGATGAATATACAGGGAGGTGGTAGATGAATATACAGGGAGGTGGTGGAGGAATATACAGGGAGGTGGTAGAGGAATATACAGGGAGGTGGTAGAGGAATATACAGGGAGGTGGTAGAGGAATATACAGGGAGGTGGTAGATGAATATACAGGGAGGTGGTAGAGGAATATACAGGGAGGTGGTAGAGGAATATACAGGGAGGTGGTAGAGGAATATACAGGGAGGTGGTAGAGGAATATACAGGGAGGTGGTAGATGAATATACAGGGAGGTGGTGGAGGAATATACAGGGAGGTGGTAGAGGAATATACAGGGAGGTGGTAGAGGAATATACAGGGAGGTGGTATATGAATATACAGGGAGGTGGTAGAGGAATATACAGGGAGGTGGTAGAGGAATATACAGGGAGGTGGTATATGAATATACAGGGAGGTTGGTGGAGGAATATACAGGGAGGTGGTAGAGGAATATACAGGGAGGTGGTAAAGGATAGGGATGTGGTAGAGGATAAGGTGGCAATTTACAGATCGCATAGCAGACACTATTAAGTTAAACCAGATGCATATCGGTCCGTTTGTGTGTGTGTGTGTGGCTAGTGTTGAGGCCGGTCAGGCAGGCAGACGTCTTGTACTTCAAAACTAATTAAATCTCGAAGTGTTGGACCAGAACGTGTGTCTCTCCTCGATCCACATGCTGTACACACACACGCACGCACGCACGCACGCACGCACGCACGCACGCACACACGCTGTACCATGTCCTCACTAGCAAGAACAATGACAGAAGGCCCAGCTGTCACTTCCCAACCCTTTTCCCTGTAACTGCATACAGTCTAGAGACAATAAAGACCAACTCTGTGCCAACCTTGGTTCAAATACTATTTGAAAACTTTCTTATAATTGTAGCTTTTGTTTTAGCATGTTTAGAGTGCCAGATGGGCGGGGTTTGCAGTTTTATGACTATTATATTAAATTGCGCCAGACAACTTCAATCAAACCCAGCTAAGGTATTTGACACTATTTAAACTCAGGTCTGACTCTGTATGTATTCGTTCACACTGAGACAGCAGTCTTGTTCTGACAATGCTAACGTGGGTGTTAAGATACATGTTCTTTAGATAGGCTCTGGCCTGTACCCTTTGAAAAGCCAGTGGTTTTGGAATAAAAATAAGATTCCAGATTGACTGTAGTCTTAAAATGAAATTGGTTGCCAGATTGGATGCTATCATCATGGTCTTTGATGGAATAATAGAGGCTGTTATAGAGGTACTACCTGGCAACCCGTCCCATCAGCAAACGCTCTGGTCGTCATTCTTTGTCTCTCTTTCTTAAGTTGTCTAGAGGAGTGTGTATGTGTGTGTGCGTCACAACTCACAGCGCAGCAGTAAGGGTCTGGCAGTCGATAATGGAACTGTCATCCCTCAGATAACAGATGCCTTGGGGTGAAAGGGGGAGGGGAGGGAGGGAGGGAGGGAGGGGAGGGAGGGAGGGAGGGAGGGAGGGAGGAGGGAGGGAGGGAGGGAGGGAGGAGGGAGGAGAGAGAGAGGAGAGAGAGAGAGAGAGAGAGAGAGAGAGAGAGAGAGAGAGAGAGAGAGAGAGAGAGAGAGAGAGAGAGAGAGAGAGAGAGAGAGAGAGAGAGAGAGAGAGAGAGAGAGAGAGAGAGAGAGAGAGAGAGAGAGAGAGAGAGAGAGAGAGAGAGAGAGAGCAAACTTTTGAGTGTACCAATGTTTACTGTTAATTTTTCATTGTTTATTTCACTTTGGCAATGTAAACACATGTTTCCCATGGTAATAAAACCCTTCAATTGAATTGACAGAGCGCGAGGGGGAGAAGAGAGGCCTAGACAGTACAGGTTCGTTAAAGCTGGGACCCAGAGGCTGAAAAACAGCTTTTATCTCCAGGCCATTAGACTATTAAACAGTCACCACTAGCTTCAGTCACTGTTCTCGCCAGCTACCACCTGGTACTCTACCCTGTACCTCAGAGACTGCTGCCCAATGTACATAGAGTCATTGGACACTGGTCACATGAACATGGAATACATACGGATTTACCCACTGTATATGTATATACTGTATTCTAGTCATGGTTCATCCAATACTGTATAACTCATTTTTTTACATTCATATACGGTTCATATATATATATATAATATTTAAGCAATAAAGCCCGAGGTGGTGTGGTATATGACCGATATACCAATGCTAAGTGCTGTTCTTAGCTACGACGCAATGTGGAGTGTGTGGATACAGCCCTTAGCCATTGTATATCGGCCATATACTACAAATCCTGACGTGCCTTATTGCTGTTATAAACTGGTTACTAACATCATTAGAGCAGTAAAAATAAATGTTTTGTCGCACCACGTGGAATTCAGTCTGTCAGCCAATCAGCATTCAGTGCTCGAACTTCCCACTTTAGAAATGTATTTATATAATTGCATTGAATGCTCCATTCCGAATGGCATTCCAGAGCAGGCATTATGTACCGATAATGCATAATATAGCATGGTAGATTCAATGGCATGGTAGATTTCATTCTTACATGTTCTATTGTTTGAGCTGCTTTTGAAAGGAAAAGTTGATTTGAAAGCATGAACGTTACTGTATTGTTGAATTCAGTTTCCATTCTAGACAAATGGTTTGTTTGGTTACCAAGGCAACTACTGATATCTCTAGTAAACTTTCTTGCTACTTAAGTGGATGTTGAACACATTTGTAGTGGCAAATGTGTTAAATTATAGTCATTGGAATACAATGTATAATCAACCCGGGGCTCTATGCAATCTCTGGAATATAATGCAACTTAGTAGAAGATCAGATCTGCTGGCGCGTCGTTTAACACACCTTCCACATCGTTCACTATTTTCCTGAGAACACATTGACTGTCCCTTTTATATTTGTATGTACTGGGCTTTGACTTATTTTTTTATTTTAATTTTTAAAACATACAATATACTTGCAGTGAAGCCGCTCAACCACTACATCACATTAGTCATCTAACAGACTCCCATCCAGAGCGAAACACGGAAGCAACCAGGGTCAACTCCCTACAAGACCCCCCGAGAAAAAGCAACCAACAAAATCCACAAAAGAGAAACAAGAGAAAAAAATTAAGTCAAGCAAAACAGAAAACAACATTGAAAAAAATAAAAGACATCAAGGACAACGCAAAACAGCAAGGACAACACAGAACAGCAAGGACAACACAAAACAGCAAGGACAACACAGAACAGCAAGGACAACACAGAACAGCAAGGACAACACAGAACAGCAAGGACAACACAGAACAGCAAGGACAACACAGAACAGCAAGGACAACACAAAACAGCAAGGACAACACAGAACAGCAAGGACAACACAAAACAGCAAGGACAACACAGAACAGCAAGGACAACACAAAACAGCAAGGACAACACAAAACAGCAAGGACAACACAGAACAGCAAGGACAACACAGAACAGCAAGGACAACACAGAACAGCAAGGACAACACAGAACAGCAAGGACAACACAGAACAGCAAGGACAACACAGAACAGCAAGGACAACACAAAACAGCAAGGACAACACAGAACAGCAAGGACAACACAAAACAGCAAGGACAACACAAAACAGCAAGGACAACACAGAACAGCAAGGACAACACAGAACAGCAAGGACAACACAAAACAGCAAGGACAACACAGAACAGCAAGGACAACACAGAACAGCAAGGACAACACAGAACAGCAAGGACAACACAAAACAGCAAGGACAACACAAAACAGCAAGGACAACACAGAACAGCAAGGACAACACAGAACAGCAAGGACAACACAGAACAGCAAGGACAACACAGAACAGCAAGGACAACACAGAACAGCAAGGACAACACAGAACAGCAAGGACAACAAAACAGAACAGCAAGGACAACACAAAACAGCAAGGACAACACAAAACAGCAAGGACAACACAGAACAGCAAGGACAACACAGAACAGCAAGGACAACACAAAACAGCAAGGACAACACAGAACAGCAAGGACAACACAGAACAGCAAGGACAACACAAAACAGCAAGGACAACACAGAACAGCAAGGACAACACAGAACAGCAAGGACAACACAAAACAGCAAGGACAACACAGAACAGCAAGGACAACACAGAACAGCAAGGACAACACAGAACAAAAAGGACAATACAGAACAGCAAGGACAACACAGAACAGCAAGGACAACACAAAACAGCAAGGACAACACAGAACAGCAAGGACAACACAGAACAGCAAGGACAACACAAAACAGCAAGGACAACACAGAACAGCAAGGACAAACAGAACAAAAAGGACAACACAGAACAGCAAGGACAACACAGAACAGCAAGGACAACACAGAACAGCAAGGACAACACAAAACAGCAAGGACAACACAGAACAGCAAGGACAACACAGAACAGCAAGGACAACACAGAACAGCAAGGACAACACAGAACAGCAAGGACAACACAGAACAGCAAGGACAACACAGAACAGCAAGGACAACACAGAACAGCAAGGACAACACAGAACAGCAAGGGCAACACAAAACAGCAAGGACAACACAGAACAGCAAGGACAACACAGCAAGGACAAACAGCAAGGACAAACAGAACAGCAAGACAACACAGAACAGCAAGGACAACACAGAACAGCAAGGACAACACAGAACAGCAAGGACAACACAGAACAAAAAGGACAACACAGAACAGCAAGGACAACACAGAACAGCAAGGACAACACAGAACAGTTGGACAACACAGAACAGCAAACAGAACAGCAAGGACAACACAGAACAGCAAGGACAACACAGAACACAAGGACAACACAGGCAAGGAAACACACAGAACAGCAAGGACAACACAGAACAGCAAGGACAACACAGAACGGCAAGGACAACACACTGTTGGCAAGGACAACACAGAACGGCAAGGACAACACAGAACGGCAAGGACAAAACACAAGGACAACACAGAACAGCAAGGACAACACAGAACAGCAAGGACAACACAGAACAGCAAGGACAACACAGAACAGCAAGGACAACAAACAGCAAGACACAGAACAGCAAGGACAACACAGAACAGCAAGGACAACACAAAACAGCAATGACAACACAGAACAGCAAGGACAACACAGAACAGCAAGGACAACACAAAACAGTTGGACAAAACAGACACAGCAAGGACAACACAGAAAACAGCAAGGACAACACAAAACACTGGACAACACAGAACAGCAAGGACAAACAGAACAGCAAGGACAACACAAAACAGCAAGGACAACACAAAACACAGACACAGCAAGGACAACACAAAACAGCAAGGACAACACAAAACAGCAAGGACAGGACAAAACAGCAAGGACAACACAGAACAGCAAGGACAACACAAAACAGCAAGGACAACACAGAACAGCAAGGACAACACAAAACAGCAAGGACAACACAGAACAGCAAGGACAACACAAAACAGCAAGGACAAAACAGCAAGGACAACACAAAACAGCAAGGACAACACAAAACAGCAAGGACAAAACAACAAGGACAACACAAAACAGCCAACTGAATATGTTTGAGGTCATGTATGGAATGTGTGCACTTTTTATATATATATATATACTAGGGATTACTGATGTTGAAGTTAGAAACACAGACACTGTTGGAGCAAGAAACACAGACACTGTTGGAGTTAGAAACACAGACACTGTTGGAGTTAGAAACACAGACACTGTTGGAGCTAGAAACACAGACACTGTTGGAGCTAGAAACACAGACACTGTTGGAGTTAGAAACACAGACACTGTTGGAGCTAGAAACACAGACACTGTTGGAGCTAGAAACACAGGCACTGTTGGAGCTAGAAACACAGACACTGTTGGAGCTAGAAACACAGACACTGTTGGAGCTAGAAACACAGACACTGTTGGAGCTAGAAACACAGACACTGTTGGAGTTAGAAACACAGACACTGTTGGAGTTAGAAACACAGACACTGTTGGAGTTAGAAACACAGACACTGTTGGAGTTAGAAACACAGACACTGTTGGAGCTAGAAACACAGACACTGTTGGAGTTAGAAACACAGACACTGTTGGAGCTAGGATCACAGACACTGTTGGAGCTAGAAACACAGACAGTGTTGGAGTTAGAAACACAGACACTGTTGGAGCTAGAAACACAGACACTGTTGGAGCTAGAAACACAGACACTGTTGGAGCTAGAAACACAGACACTGTTGGAGCTAGAAACACAGACACTGTTGGAGCTGGAAACACAGACACTGTTGGAGTTAGAAACACAGACACTGTTGGAGTTAGAAACACAGACACTGTTGGAGCTAGAAACACAGACACTGTTGGAGCTAGAAACACAGACACTGTTGGAGCTAGAAACACAGACACTGTTGGAGTTAGAAACACAGACACTGTTGGAGCTAGAAACACAGACACTGTTGGAGTTAGAAACACAGACACTGTTGGAGCTATACACACAGACACTGTTGGAGCTAGAAACACAGACACTGTTGGAGTTAGAAACACAGACACTGTTGGAGCTAGAAACACAGACACTGTTGGAGCTAGACACACAGACACTGTTGGAGCTAGAAACACAGACACTGTTGGAGTTAGAAACACAGACACTGTTGGAGCTAGAAACACAGACACTGTTGGAGTTAGAAACACAGACACTGTTGGAGATAGAAACACAGACACTGTTGGAGTTAGAAACACAGACACTGTTGGAGTTAGAAACACAGACACTGTTGGAGCTAGAAACACAGACACTGTTGGAGTTAGAAACACAGACACTGTTGGAGTTAGAAACACAGACACTGTTGGAGCTAGAAACACAGACACTGTTGGAGTTAGAAACACAGACACTGTTGGAGTTACAAACACAGACACTGTTGGAGCTAGAAACACAGACACTGTTGGAGCTAGAAACACAGACACTGTTGGAGCTAGAAACACAGACACTGTTGGAGCTAGAAACACAGACACTGTTGGAGATAGAAACACAGACACTGTTGGAGCTAGAAACACAGACACTGTTGGAGCTAGAAACACAGACACTGTTGGAGCTAGAAACACAGACACTGTTGGAGCTAGAAACACAGACACTGTTGGAGCTAGAAACACAGACACTGTTGGAGTTAGAAACACAGACACTGTTGGAGTTAGAAACACAGACACTGTTGGAGATAGAAACACAGACACTGTTGGAGTTAGAAACACAGACACTGTTGGAGTTAGAAACACAGTCACTGTTGGAGCTAGAAACACAGACACTGTTGGAGTTAGAAACACAGACACTGTTGGAGTTAGAAACACAGACACTGTTGGAGCTATACAGAAACACAGACACTGTTGGAGCTAGAAACACAGACACTGTTGGAGCTAGAAACACAGACACTGTTGGAGCTAGAAACACAGACACTGTTGGAGTTAGAAACACAGACACTGTTGGAGATAGAAACACAGACACTGTTGGAGTTAGAAACACAGACACTGTTGGAGTTAGACACACAGTCACTGTTGGAGCTAGAAACACAGACACTGTTGGAGATAGAAACACAGAAACACGATAACATCTGCAAATCTGTGTACGTGATTTATAAACTTTGATTTGAACTTTGATAAATGGCTAGAAAAAGAACAGTTGTTGGAATGTACTGTATAAAAAGCTCCAGGAGTTATTTAAGGTAATCACTGTTTTAATTATCTCGCCCAATCTCCCCCCACTGAGAGAGCTGATAAGGATTTCATTTAAGGAGGAAACAACACCAGCTCTCTCTTCCATTTCTTTAGTTCTGTCTCACTCACACCATTAGGGGCTAGAGGATGAGAGGAGAAGAGGAGAGGAGAGGAAAGGAGAGGAACACACTGAAGAGGAGTGTTTGTTTTATATTATAGTATTATCAAATGAAATCCCTCTGTCTCTGACACCTCTCTGCAACATAATAATGTCTGAGGGGGAATGATTATGGTAATGCTTTCTGTTTAAGCAACGCCAAATGCCCATTTCCCACATGTGGCTAATATCATTCTGTTTATTAATACCAGCCATTCCCTTCATTTCAGACCGAGGAATGAGTGAGGTCCATAATGTGAAAGCATGTCTTCGAAGCAAGAAGTCATTTTTCGAAACAGGCATGGATGGTTCTTTTCTGTCTGCGTTTTCTCTCTTCTTCTCTCTCTCTCTCTCTCTCTCTCTCTCTCTCTCTCTCTCTCAATGCATGTCAAATGCAGGAGGTCTGAGTGTATTGAGTTTTAGACATTTGCATATTTATTGGCAAGGTAAACATACATAAGGCTGCCAAGTAAACAATGCTCCCTCAAGTGTGCAAGGTGAGCCAGGATTGTGCGTGTGTGTGTGTGCATACGTGCACAGGAGCGTGTACTGGCGTCCCAAATGGCACCATATTCCCTATAAAGTGCACTACTATGGACCCTTGTCAAAAGTAGTGCACTTTATAGGGAATATGGTGTATTAGGACATATCCGTTGTTTTTAAACAAACCTTCATTCAGGTAGACATTTTATATGATGTCTTATTCTCCTTCCAGTGGACTGTGAAATTACCGCTGTCACCATATCCTGTTTGAAGAGCTCATATTTGAAGATAGTAATTACAAGACTCTCACTGTGGCACACAGCTATTTTATATATGTTATGCCCCAAAACTGCAGAGGCATGTACCTAATACAAAAATATACTTTGGATATGTCCCATTCATAGTGCACTACCTTTGACTAGAGCCCTACAGGCCCCTGTCATTCGGGACATGTCATTTTACAGCCCCGTTGGATGCTAAATGTAACTTCTTTGTGTTCAAAATAAAAGTATGCAAAATGGAGGGCACTTTTCAAATGCATCCTCCGTTTGGACATTTTTTTAATTTTTTGTACCTTTATTTAACTTGGCAAGTCAGTTAAGAACAAATTCTTATTTTCAATGATGGCCTAGGAACAGTCTGTTAACTGGCTGTTCAGGGCCAGAACGACAGATTTGTACCTTGTCAGCTCAGGGATTTGAACTTGCAACCTTTCAGTTACTAGTCCAACACTCTGACCACTAGGCTACCCTGGCGCCCCATATGGTGCTGTCAAAAAGTACTTGCCCCCTTTCTAATTGTCTCTGTCTTTGCACATGTTTTATACTGAATGTTATCAGATCTTCAACCAAACCTAATATTAGATAAAGGGAATCTGAGTTATACTTATTTTATACTTATACTTCTTGTATTTCATTAACAAAGTTTGCAACACCGAATGCCCCTGAGTGAAAAACGAATTGCCCGCTAACACTCAATACACTCACCTTTAGCTGCAATGACAGCAACCAAATGCTTGACCATTGGTATGAGGTTCTTACTGTGGAATGCAGTGTTTGTTTTTTGCCATGGATATTGCGACCCATCTCATCCAAAAAGCACCTGGATGATTATCAAGACTCTTAGAAAAATGTTATATGGACAGATGATTAAAACATTATACATTTTTGGACAACATGGGTCCTATTATGCCTGGTGAAAACCAAACACTGCATTCCACAGTAAGAACCTCATACCAACAGTCAAGCGTGGTGGTGGTAGTGTGATGGTTTGGAGATGCTTTGCTGGCTCTGTACCTGGATGACTTGCCTTTTCAGAAGGAACCATGCATTCTGCTCTGTATACAGGAGAACGTCAGGCCATCTGGCTGTGAGCTGAAACTGAAACGCTGCTGGGTCTTGCAGCATGACAATGATCCAGAACACACAATCAAGTCTACATGAAAATGGCAAAAAAAATACAAATTTGAAGTTTTGTAATGGTGAAATCTAGAGCTAATCCAAATTGAGATGTTGTGGCAGGACTTGAAATGAGCAGTTCATGCTTGAAAACCCACAAATTAAATTACAGCAGTTCTGCATGGAAGAGTGGGCCAGAATCCTACACAGTGACGTGAGATACTGATCAACAACTACAGGAAGCATTTGGTTGCGGTCATTGCAGCAAATGGTGGCACAACCAGTTATTGAGTGTAATCGGGTCATTTATTTTTCATACAGGGGAATTGGGTTTTGTATAACCTTGGTTTTGGTTGAAGATCTAATAACATTCTTTATTTTTTGTATTTTGAAGCATGCATTGATGCAAGCTTCAACGGAAAGTATGCACAGAAATATAATGCAACCACGTAAAAAAATACTCAAACTATATTGTAATGAATGGCGGACATTATTTGAGCTGAAGTGAGAGCAAATAAACTCTGACTTTGGAATGAAATGTTGCCCATTCACATCTCATATGTTGTCTGACTACAATATGTTATCTTGATACGTTACGTTTGGCATGGTTGCTGTGTTAAATTTGGCATGGCTACCTGCCAACAATACCCACTGTAGTGTGTGTAGGTAGCAAGCCCATACTAAGTCAACAGGGCTAACTGGCTAGCTACTACTGTTAACTAGCCAGATAGCCACAAAGAATTGGTAGCTAGCTAGCTAACCACAAATAATGTACATCTACCTTGCTTAACATTAGTTTTAGGTCATTTTTGACTGTTGAACTATCTGGGTTAGCTACATTATTACAATTCACATATAGCTAGCTGATAGCTATGAAGTAAAACGTTTGCTTCCTGCATGCTAACATTATAAAATGCTTCCATTAGGTGAGCCAACCAGGCTGTGTGCTGGAGCTTGGCCTGTCATGGCCAGAGCAAATCAAAGCCCACTATACCAAACATGAATTAATGAGATGGCTCAATAGGCTTTTTATATTAGTGTGTGTGTGTGTGTGTGTGTGTGTGTGTGTGTGTGTGTGTGTGTGTGTGTGTGTGTGTGTGTGTGTGTGTGTGTGTGTGTGTGTGTGTGTGTGTGTACGTGTGCGCGTGCGTGCGAACTAGGGTCACGAGGCCACACTCTGATGTGATGTAATCTCTATATCATGGGTAATCTCTATATGATGGGTAATCACTATATCATGAATGATCTATATTTGAGCAATCTCTATATCATGGGTAATTGTAATTGGATTTCATTTAATTCTTCCTTTCAAAGGCTTGATGTTGGTTAAACCTTAATCTATCTGGGAAAAGAGAACAGAGAGTGTAAATGAATGATTGCTCACTCTCTGGCTTCCACGCACGCACTCACACACACACTCACACACACACACACACACACACACACACACACACACACACACACACACACACACACACACACACTCACTCACTCACACTCACACACACACACACTCACACACTCACACACTCACACACACACACACACACACACACACACACACACACACACACACACACACACACACACACACACACACACACACACACACACACACACACACACACACACACACACACACACACACACACACACACACACACACACACACACACACACACACACACACACACACACACACACACACACACACACACACACACACACACACACACACACACACACACACACACACACACACACACACACACACACACACACACACACACACACACACACACACACACACACACACACACACACACACACACACACACACACACACACACACACACACACACACACACACACACACACACACACACACACACACACACACACACACACACACACACACTCTCTCTCTCTCTCTCTCTAACTTAATCCACCCCAGACACACTTGTCTTATTTGTAGAGGCAGTAAAATCATACATTCAAATACATAATCATTCGCAGCCAATTAAATTGGAGCGACAAAGCCAGGTGAGAGAGGTGTAGAGGACAACAGAGTTGGAGAGGGTAAGGGGGGTGAGGTAAAGAGGGAAAGGAGGAGGGAAGGGTAGAGGAGGTATTTTATTTAGGATGAATTACTGGGTGAGGTTACAGCTCTGACTTATCAAGAACCCTGTAACAGGCAGAGGTTAAAGGAGACAGGAAGAGGTTAAAGGAGACAGGAAGGGGCTCTAGATCCCTGAGAAAAGAGAGGCTGTTTAGACAGCTGTATGGGGAAGGTCAAAGTTGGCTATCCTAACGGAACCCTATTCACTATACAGTGCACTATGTAGGGAATGGAGAGCCATTTGGAAAGCAAACCTAGAAGGCTGTATAAAACATAGTATAAACTGTTTGGTTCAAGCTCTGAATGCTGAGTGGCTGACAGCCGTGGTATATCAGACTGTTTGACACGGGTATGACAAAAAAAATATTTTTACTGCTCTAATTACATTGGTAACCCGTTTATAATAGCAATACGCCACCTTGGTGGTTTATAGTATATGGCCAATATACCATGGCTAAGGGCTTTATCCAGCCGTTGTGTCGTGCTTAAAAACATCCCTTAGCTGTGATATATATATATATATACCACACCTCCTCTGGTCTTATTGCTTAATTATACTGGAACACTTACTGGAGCTGAATAAACTGGAAATGGGGGGAATGTATATATTCCAAAGCCAGCTGGTTAAAGTAGCACTTTGTCTCTTGCATTTAATAAAATATTCAACTATTTCTACACTCGGATTGCTTGGCAATGGACATAAGAATAATCCTCCACACATACTTAATGTATGAGTTGCCTCTAAACATCCTACCAAAAAGTATATCAATGACCTAGTGATCTGGCCAAAACCATCCTATGAACAGAAACCCAGTGGGGAGAGAGTGTTGCCAGATTGTGTCAAGGACGGCTGGCCTTCTCCATGGCTTCCGTCAGCTTTGGCTGGAGACGTGTTTCAGACAAATGATTCTGTTTTTGCTCCACAACTGTTACCTTGTTTCTTGTTTGATGGATGAATATGTGATGCTTCAGACCCATAACATCAAACCAGCACCTCAATGGGTCTGTCACCATCCAATGGCCCTGGGTCTAAAGACATATGGTCACTCATATTCATAGGGGAATATTTGGGATGCAGGCTTGGATTGGTGGCGGATGTCGGGCTATGTGGAGTCTTGTATCATCTCACTCCCAGAGATGATACGATAGTAGTGCCAGCTAGGTAGAGTCTGTTAATGTGTTTCTGTAATGGCTGAGAAGACTGATTCCTTCACCATTACTGAGGGACATTAGACACACACACCCACCATGCGCACACCACACACACACATACACACCGACAACGCACGCACGCACGCACGCACACACACACACACGCACACACACACACACACACACACAATACTTGGGACCATTAGCAGGGAAATGATCCACCCAACAGTACAATTCCCCTTGGTGAACAAGCTGTCTGGACTACTGTAATTATCCATCATTCAGTTACCACCTATTAGAAATGACTTACATCAAGTGCCAGTACTATAGTATGATATAGTATAGTGTGGTGTAGTATAGTATGGTATGATATGGTATAGTATGGTATGGTGCAGTATATTATGGTATAGTATAGTATGATATGGTATGGTATGGTATAGCATAGTATGGTATTGTACAGTATAGTATGGTATTGTTTTGTATGGTATGATATGATATAGTATGGTATGGTATGGTATAGTATAGTATAGTATAGTATGGTATGATATGATATAGTATAGTATAGTATGGTATGATATGATATAGTATAGTATAGCATAGTATGGTATGGTATGGTATATTATAGTATGGTATAGTATGGCATGATATAGTATAGTATATATATTGTATGGTATGATATGATATAGTATAGTATGGTATAGTATAGTATAGTATAGTATAGTATAGTATAATATAGTATAGTATAGTATAGTATGGTATAGTATGGTATGGTATGGTATAGTATAGTATGTTATAGTATGATATAGTATAGTATGGTATGGTATAGTATGGTATAGTATGGTATGGTATGGTATAGTATAGTATAGTATGGTATAGTATGGTATGGTATGGTATAGTATGGTATGGTATGGTATGGTGTAGTATAGTATGGTATAGTATGGTATGGTATGGTATAGTATAGTATAGTATGGTATGGTATAGTATAGTACGGTATAGCATGGTATGCTATAGTATGGTATGATTTGGTATAGTATGGTATAGTATGGTATAGTATGGTATGGTATGGTATAGTATAGTATAGTATAGTATAGTATAGTATAGTATGGTATGGTATGGTATGGTATAGTATGGTATGCCATAGTATGGTATGGTATAGTATAGTATGGTATAGTATAGTATGGTATGGTATAGTATAGTATAGTATGGTATGCTATAGTATAGTATGGTATGGTATAGTATGGTATAGTATGGTATAGTATAGTATAGTATGGTATGGTATGGTATGGTACGGTTACAGTAAAGTGTGATATTATAGTACATCATGGTATAATATAGTATGGTATGGTTTGTAATTTGCACACCTATCAAGAGAACATCCCTGGTCATCCCATACTGCCTCTGATCTGGAGGACTCACTAAACAGAGAACATCCCTGGTCATCCCTACTGCCTCTGATCTGGAGGACTCACTAAACAGAGAACATCCCTGGTCATCCCTACTGCCTCTGATCTGGAGGACTCACTAAACAGAGAACATCCCTGGTCATCCCTCCTGCCTCTGATCTGGAGGACTCACTAAACAGAGAACATCCCTGGTCATCCCTACTGCCTCTGATCTGGAGGACTCACTAAACAGAGAACATCCCTGGTCATCCCTACTGCCTCTGATCTGGAGGACTCACTAAACAGAGAACATCCCTGGTCATCCCTCCTGCCTCTGATCTGGAGGACTCACTAAACAGAGAACATCCCTGGTCATCCCTACTGCCTCTGATCTGGAGGACTCACTAAACAGAGAACATCCCTGGTCATCCCTCCTGCCTCTGATCTGGAGGACTCACTAAACAGAGAACATCCCTGGTCATCCCTCCTGCCTCTGATCTGGAGGACTCACTAAACACATGCATATTTTGTAAATGATGTCTGAGTGTTGGATCATGCCCCTGGCTATCCGTAAATTGAACATAACACGAAAACAGTGCCTTCTGGTTTGTTTAATATAAGGAATTTGAAATGAGTTTCACTTTTACTAAGTATATTTTAGCAATTACATTGAGTATATTTTAAACAAATACTTTTAGACTTTTACTGAAATATGATTTTACTGGGTGACTTTCACTTTTACTTGAGTCAATTTCTATTAAGGAATCTTTGCTTTTACTCAAGTACGACGATTGGGTACTTTAACACCACTGCAAGGGTCGCTAAAGCGAAGAAAACACAATTATTGAAACAATTTGGTAATATGTTGGTTAAAAGGGGACTCAGATGTAGGGGAACGTTTATTCCTTACTCATGAATGGGTAATGACATCCTCTTCAAATGTCCTCTGAAATACCCAGTCTTGTGTTATAGTGCTCTGCCCTCTGAAATACCCAGTCTTGTGTTATAGTGCTCTGTCCTCTGAAATACCCAGTCTTATGTTATAGTGCTCTGCCCTCTGAAATACCCAGTCTTGTGTTATAGTGCTCTGTCCTCTGAAATACCCAGTCTTGTGTTATAGTGCTCTGTCCTCTGAAATACCCAGTCTTGTGTTATAGTGCTCCACCCTCTGAAATACCCAGTCTTATGTTATAGTGCTCCACCCTCTGAAATACCCAGTCTTATGTTATAGTGCTCCACCCTCTGAAATACCCAGTCTTGTGTTATAGTGCTCTGCCCTCTGAAACACCCCGTCTTATGTTATAGTGCTCTGCCCTCTGAAACACCCCGTCTTATGTTATAGTGCTCTGTGCTCTGAAATACCCAGTCTTATGTTATAGTGCTCCACCCTCTGAAATACCCAGTCTTGTGTTATAGTGCTCTGCCCTCTGAAACACCCAGTCTTATGTTATAGTGCTCCACCCTCTGAAATACCCAGTCTTGTGTTATAGTGCTCCACCCTCTGAAATACCCAGTCTTGTGTTATAGTGCTCTGCCCTCTGAAACACCCCGTCTTATGTTATAGTGCTCTGCCCTCTGAAACACCCCGTCTTATGTTATAGTGCTCTGTGCTCTGAAATACCCAGTCTTGTGTTATAGTGCTGCTTTAAGTAGATCCCTCTCTCCTCTAAACACAAAACAATGTTGATGTTTTCTGAAAGAGTAATACAGGATATTATTATGTTTTCTGAAAGAGTAATACATTATATTATTATGTTTTCTGAAAGATTAATACAGGATATTATGACTTCAATTTTATCCTCTTTTATTTTCCTCTCCTTAAAAGGGTTATTGAGGAAAAACAACCCACTTGGCGAAGACATCAATTCAACATCTATTCCACGATGGTTAAACGTAATTTAGTTGAAATGATGTGAGGCAATATTTGTTCCGTCAGTGGGATGTATCCTCTTTCTTACAGACTGGGAAAAGATAGTGCTCTACTTGTCATCCAGTGCTCCAATTTTCATCTAGTGGCTTACTTTTAATCTAGTGGTCTACTTTTGATCTAGTGCTCAACTATTAATTTAGTGCTCTAATTTCATCAAGTGCTCTACTTTTTACCTTATGTTCTATTTTTCATCTGGTGCTCTACTTTTCATCTATTGTTCTACTTTTCATCTAGTGCTCTACTTTTCATTTAGTGCTCTACTTTTCATCTAGTGCTCTACTTTTCTTCTAGTGCTCTACTTTTCTTCTAGCGCTCTACTTTTCTTCTAGTGCTCTACTTTCCTCTAGGGTATTGAGTTTCATTGTTTGTGGTTGTTTGTTTGGTTTAGTGCAGAAATGACACTGGTCATTTTTATCGACATGATTTTTTATCGACATGACAGACTAAGCTAAGATCCCTCATTGATGTCACCTGTTAAAACCACTTCAATCAATCTAGATGAAGGGGAGGAGACCGGTTAAAGAAGAGTTTTAAGCCTTGAGACAATTGAGACATGGATTGTGTATGTGTTCAATTCAGAGGGTGAATGGGCAAGACAAAGGATTTAAGTGCCTTTTGAATGGATGGGTATGGTAGTAGGTGCCAGGCGGATCGGTTTGAGTGTGTCAAGAACTGCAACGCTGCTGTGTTTTTCACACGCAACAGTTTCCCACGTGTATCAAGAATGGTCCACCACCCAAAGGACATCCAGCCAACTTGACACATCTGTGGGGAGCATTGAAGTCAACATGGGCCAAGCATCCCTGTGGAATGCTTTTGACACCTTGTAGAGACCATGCCCCAACAAATTTTGGCTGTTCTGAGGGCAAAAGGGGGTGCAACTAAATATTAGGAAGGTGTTCCTAATGTTTTGTGCACTCAGTATATTCCCTTGTGAAAGTGAAGTGTGTAGGTTTAAATGTGTATACATGCAGGAGTCTCAGTGTGTCTGCACATCTGTTCGTCTATACGTCTGACTTGCCAACGACTGTCAACTGGAGAGCCAAGCAGATTGAATGTCGGGGTCTCTGCGAGGTGCGGCTGTGGCAGCTGTTCATTTTCTGACCGAGTTGGTCCTGGAGAAGCCATGATGAATGTCCCTCAACACAGTGCTGTCTTTGTGTGTGTGTCCTCTCCGTTGTTACTGATAGCTTTCTGTTTCCAACATAGAGCGTTTGATTCTGTTTGATCTGTTCTCGTCTACCTGTCCTGGCTGGTAAGTACCAGGCTGTTTTTAATCTGAATTTAGAAAACTAAATCAGAAAACATAATCTGAATGCAGAAGTTAAATATATGGATCTTTGATTAACCTGAAATTAAAATGTTTAAACTTCATACAGACCATGAATGAAATATCTATCATTTTGAAACTGAATATATAAATGTTGAATTTTAATATACAATTGAATCTAAATTTAAATGAATTCAATTCACTTTAGAATCAAACATGTTAAATTTATGAATTCAATGATTCAAAGTGTACATTTCAAATGCAAACATATTGCATTCAAATGCAATTTTTTATAACGAATTCAAAATGCATAAATTCAGATTCAATATCTCGTGGCACTAAAATCAAGCTGTAATAATGTCACGCCCTGACCTTAGAGAGACATTATATTTCTCTATTTGGTTAGGTCAGGGTGTGATTTGGGGTGGACATTCTATGTTGTGTATTTCTATGTTGGCCTGATATGGATCCCAATCAGAGACAGCTGTTTATCGTTGTCTCTGATTGGGGATCATATGGTCATAGCAGTTTCCACGGTAACGTAGGCCAGGGTATCTGTGGCTAAAAGAATGAGGATGTTTAAGAAATACTGTATGCTGTATACTGAATGTAGCATTAGTGAAGTTCATTTGTGTAATGCTCCGGGTGTCGTGGGTGTGGAGTCAAAATCAGTAGACAGAGTTCAATGCTGTGCGTCTTTTAAGAGCACCAACGCACAGGGTGCTCACAAAAGTTACGTTCCCAAACACAGGGAATCAAAAAATACAATGGGAAAAATCACGACCAGGCACTAACACGTACCTTTACAACAGAGCCGAAGGTTACATTGAAATAATCCCGCACAACAACCAGGCGGGCCGGCTGTCTAATAAAGACAAACTAATTAACATGAACAGGTGCTACCACTAAACATACAAGGAGGGGAGGAAAGACAATCAGTGGCAGCTAATAGGCCGGTGACGACGACCGCCGAGCTCCACCCGCCCGGGAAGGGGAAACACCCTCGGTCGGACTCGTGACAATTTGTGAACTTTACTAGATTGAAAAAAAAAACTCAACATGTAAAGTGTTGGTCCCATGTTTCATGATCTGAAATAACATTCTTTCAAATGTTGTGCACAAATTTGTTTTCATCCCTGTTAGTGAGCATTTCTTCTTTGCCAAAATAATCCATCCACCTGACAGGTGTGGAATATCAAGAAGCTGATTAAATAGCATGACCATTACACAGGTGCACCTTGTGCTGGGGACAATAAAAGGCCACTCTAAAATATGCAGTTTTGTCACACAACACAATGCCACAGATGTCTCAAGTTTTGAGGGAGTATGCAATTGGTACTCTGACTGCAGCAATGTCCACCAGAGCATGCTGTCAGAGAATTGAATGTTAATTTCTATTTTTATTTTTATTTTATTTCAACTTTATTTAACCAGGTAGGCTAGTTGAGAACAAGTTCTCATTTACAACTGCAACCTTGCCAAGATAAAGCATAGCAGTGTGATCAGACAACAGCACAGAGTTACACATGGAGTAAACAATAAACAATAAACAAGTCAATAACATAGTAGAAGAAAAAATATTCTATATACATTGTGTGCAAAAGGCAATAAATTGGCCATAGGAGTGAATAATTACAATTTAGCAGATAACACTGGAGTGATAAACGATCAGATGAACATGTGCAGGTAGAGATACTGTTGTGCAAAAGAGCAGTAAAGTAAATGAAATAAAAACAGTATGGGGATGAGGTAGGTAGATTGGGTGGGCTATTTACTGATAGACTATGTACAGCTGCAGCGATCGGTTAGCTGCTCAGATAGCAGATGATTAAAGTTGGTGAGGGAGATAAAAGTCTCCAACTTCAGCGTTTTTTGCAATTCGTTCCAGTCACAGGCAGCAGAGAACTGGAAGGAAAGATGGACAAATGAGGTTTTGTCTTTAGGGATGATCAGTGAGATACACCTGCTGGAGCGCGTGCTACGCGTGGGTGTTGCCATCATGACCAGTGAACTGAGATAAGGAGGAGCTTTACCTAGCATAGACTTGTAGATGACCTGGAGCCAGTGGGTCTGGCGACGAATATATAGCGAGGGCCAGCCGACTAGTGCATACAAGTCGCAGTGGTGGGTGTTATAAGGTGCTTTAGTAACAAAACGGATGGCACTGTGATAAACTGCATCCAGTTTGCTGAGTAGAGTATTGGAAGCTATTTTGTAGATGACATCGCCAAAGTCGAGGATCGGTAGGATTGTCAGTTTTACTAGGGTAAGTTTGGCGGCGTGAGTGAAGGAGGCTTTGTTGCGAAATAGAAAGCCGACTAGATTTGATTTTGTATTGGAGATGTTTGATTTGAGTCTTGAAGGAGAGTTTACAGTCTCGCCAGACACCTAGGTACTTATAGATGTCCACATATTCTAGGCCGGAACCATCCAGGGTGGTGATGCTTGTCGGGCGTGCGGGTGCAGGCAACGAATGGTTGAAAAGCATGCATTTGGTTTTACTAGCGTTTAATAGCAGTTGGAGGCCATGGAAGGAGTGTTGTATTGCATTGAAGTTCTTTGGAGGTTAGATAGCACAGTGTCCAAGGAAGGACCAGAAGTATACAGAATGTTGTCGTCTGCGTAGAGGTGGATCAGGGAATCGCCCGCAGCAAGAGCAACATCATTGATATATACAGAGAAAAGAGTCGGCCCGAGAATTTAACCCTGTGGTACCCCCATAGAGACTGCCAGAGGACCGGACAACATGCCCTCCGATTTGACACACTGAACTCTGTCTGCAAAGTAGTTGGTGAACCACGCATGGCAGTCATTAGAAAAACCGAGGCTACTGAGCCTGCCAATAAGAATATGGTGATTGACAGAGTCGAAAGCCTTGGCCAGGTCGATGAAGACGGCTGCACAGTACTGTCTTTTATCGATGGCGGGTATGATATCGCTTAGTAGCTTGAACGTGGCTGAGGTGCACCCGTGACCGGCTCGGAAACCGGATTGCACAGCGGTGAAGGTACGCTATAAGCTGCCTCCAACATTGTTTTTGAGAATTTAGCAGTAGGTCCAAACATCCTCACAACCGCAGACCACGTTTATGGCATTGTGTGGGCGAGCGGTTTGCTGATGTCAGCGTTGTGAACAGAGTGCCCAATGGTGGAGGTGGGGTTATGGTATGGGCAGGCATAAGATACGGACAACAAACACAATTGCATTTTACCGTTGGCAATTTCAATGCACAGAGATAGTGAAATGAGTCCTGAGGACCACTGTGAGGCCCATTTGTTTTTAAAGTATCTGTGACCAACAGATGCCTATCTGTATTCCCAATCATGTGAAATCCATAGAATGTGGCCTAATTAATTAATTTAAATTGACTGATTTCCTTACATGAACTGCAACTCAATGAAATCTTTTAAATTGTTGCATGTTGCATTTATATTTTTTTTCAGTATATTTTCCTCTCTCTCTCTCTCTCTCTCTCCCTCCCTCTCCCTCTCTCAACAGTATCATCTCCTTCAATCCACTGTCTTCTTCTCTCTCACTACCCCCTCTCCATCTCCACTCCCTCCCTCCCTCCCTATTGCGTCAGAGGTCAGGGCTAAAGATAAATGCTGCTTTGACAAATCCTGATCTTGGTTGTATTCCAAATGAAACCCTATTCCCTACATGGTCCACTACTTTTGACCAGATCCATATGAGACAATATATGTGCCCTAGTTAAAAGTAGTGCACTAGGAGGGAATAGTGTTCCATTTGGTATGCAAATGTATTATTGAAACTGTCCGGCCACATCCACACTGTATTTCCTGGTAATGGTGTGATAGCAGTGGCAGCTGTTATCGCCAAATCAAATCAAATGTATTTATTTAGCCCTACTTACATCAACTGATATCTCAAAGTGCTGTACAGAAACCCAGCCTAAAACCCCAAACAGCAAGCAATGCAGGTGTAGAAGCACGGTGGCTAGGAAAAACTCCCTAGAAAGGCCAAAATCTTGGAAGAAACCTAGAGAGGAACCAGGCTATGAGGGGTGGCCAGTCCTCTTCTGGCTGTGCTGGGTGGAGATTACAACAGAACATGGCCAAGATGTTCAAATGTTCATAAATGACCAGCATGGTCAAATAATAATAATCACAGTAGTTGTCGAGGTTGCAGCAAGTCAGCACCTCAGGAGTAAATGTCAGTTGGCTTTTCATAGGCCATCATTAAAAGCATCTCTACAGATAATGAATGGGCTGTGTATATCATGTGAATACTTCTGAGTGAAAAATATATTTCCTTCTATCAGTGGGAATGTGTGTGTGTGTGTGTGTGTGTGTGTGTGTGTGTGTGTGTGTGTGTGTGTGTGTGTGTGTGTGTGTGTGTGTGTGTGTGTGTGTGTGTGTGTGTGTGTGTCCATGACTAAGTGCTTGTGTTATATCAACTCACCAAAGCCACCGGGGAAACTGTTTGAAATATGGGGTGCTGCTTTGCAGTGCTTACTGAGCAAAACTCTAGCCCACACAGCTCTACACAGTCTATACTAGGAGAGAGGGACACTGCCCTCCACACAGCCTATATTAGGAGATGGGGACACTGCCCTCTACACAGCCTATATTAGGAGAAAGGGACACTGCCCTCCACACAGCCTATATTAGGAGATGGGGACACTGCCCTCCACACAGCCTATATTAGGAGATGGGGACACTGCCCTTCACATACCCTATATGAAGAGAGGGGAAATGGGGAAGAAAAGTCAGGGAAAGAGAACGCGCTGGACCAGCTTGTTGTATTTTATCACCTTGTCTGTTTATCTGCTCCAGAGATATCGAGGTAATTTATTTAAGACCAGAAATCATGGTTCTGAGCAGGTGATAATACCTACCAAAAGGAGATGGCAAGATCATCACTTAGAGGGTGTATGTGTGTCTGTATGTGTGTGGGTGTCTGTGTGTGTGTGGGTGTCTGTGTGTGTGTGGGTGTCTGTATGTGTGTGGGTGTGGGTGTCTGTATGTGTGTGGGTGTCTGTGTGTGTGTGGGTGTCTGTATGTGTGTGGGTGTCTGTGTGTGTGTGGGTGTCTGTATGTGTGTGGGTGTCTGTATGTGTGTGGGTGTCTGTGTGTGTGGGTGTCTGTGTGTGTGTGGGTGTCTGTGTGTGTGTGGGTGTCTGTGTGTGTGTGGGTGTCTGTATGTGTGTGGGTGTGGGTGTCTGTATGTGTGTGGGTGTCTGTGTGTGTAGGAGATGGGGGGTGTCTGTATGTGTGTGGGTGTCTGGGGAAGAAAAGTGTGTGTGTGTCTGGTGTCGAGGTAATTTATTTGAAATCATGTGAGGGTGTTGGTGTCTGTGTGTGTGTGTGTGTGTGTGTGTGTGTGTGTGGGTGTTGGGTGTCTGTATGTGTGTGGGTGTCTGTGTGTGTGTGGGTGTCTGTATGTGTGTGGGTGTTGGTGTCTGTGTGGATGTTGGTGTCTGTGTGTGTGTGTGTGTGTGTGTGTGTGTGTGTGTGTGTGTGTGTGTGTGTGTGTGTGTGTGTGTGTGTGTGTGTGTGTGTCTGTGTGTGTGTGTGTGTGTGTGTGTGTCTGTATGTGTTGGTGTCTGTGTGTGTGTGTCTGGTGTTGGGTGTCTGTGTGTGTGTGGGTGTCTGTGGGTGTGTGTGTGTGTGTGTGTGGGTGTTTGTGTGACAGTTACTCCTCTGACATTGTTTGAGTCATCTCCTCGCCTTATCAAAGTCAGTCATAATCTTGAAGACGTTGTGTGGGTGCCGTGTTTGAACAGAGACAGATGTCGACTTTCTTCCAATTGTGAGCAGCGGAGAAATTGAAGATAACAAAAGAGAATAGGGGACTGAAAAAGGAAAATGACTGAGTGGGAGGAAGGAAAGAATCAGATCAGGAAAGTGATGAGTCAAAAAGGAGAGAGAGCAGAGAGAGAGAGAGTCAGTCAGTAATGCACAGTCTATTTCATCCATTAATATTCAGACCATCAGTTCTATCTCCGTTAGCCTTTCAGACATGTTATTGTGTTACAGCCTGAATTGAAAATGGATTCATTGGAGATGTTGTGTCACTGGCCTATGCACAATAAGTGGAATTATGTTTTTGAAAATGTTTACTAATGTATTAAAATGAAAAGCTGAAATGTCTTGAATCAATAGGTTCAGGAGTAAACATTTGCTTAACAAGTTACATAATAAGTTGCATGGACTCACTTTGTGTGCAATAATAGTGTTTAACATGATTTTTGAATGACAACCTGCTCTCTGTACCCCACACATACAATTATCTGTAAGGTCCCTCAGTCAAGCAGTGCATTTAAAACACAGATTCCAACACAAAGACCAGGGAGGTTTTCCAATGCTTCGCAAAGAAGGGCATCCATTAGTGGATGTGTAAAAAAAAGCAGACATTAAATATCCCTTTGAGCATTGTGAAGTTATTAAGAACACTGTGGATGGTGTGTCAATACTCCCAGCCACTGCAAAGATACATGCGTCCTTCCTAACTCAGTTACCGGAAAGGAATGAAACCTATCAGGGATTTCACCATGAGACCAATGGTGACTCTAAAACAGTTACAGAGTTTAAGAGCTGTGATAGGAGAAAACTGAGGATGGATTACAGCATTTGTAGTTCCTCCACAAAACTAACATAATTCACAGAGTGAAAAGAAGGAAGCTTGTCCAAAACAGGCATCCTGTTTGCAGTAAGGCAGCAATGTAATGCTGCAAAACAATTGGCAAAGAAATTCACTTTATGTCTTGAATCCAAAGTGTTATGTTTGGGGCAAATACAACACAACACATATTGCATGTTGCACATATGCATAACACTCTTGAAAGGTTCAAGCATGGTGGTGGCTGCATCATGTTATGGGTATGCTTATCATTGGCAATGACTAAAGAGTTTTTTAGGGTTGTGAATACTTATGTAAATTCTGTATTTCATTTTCAATACATTCCGAAAAACATATTTTCACTTTGTCATTATGGGGTATATTGTGTAGATGGGTGAATTAAAACAAATGTTTAATCCAGTTTTAATTGAAGCTGTAACACAAAAAAATGTGGAATAAGTCAAGGGGTATGAATACTTTCTGAAGGCACTGTATATACTCCACTACCTTTGACCAGAGCCCTGTGGGTTTCGCTATGGGCTCTGGACAAAGCTAGTGACGTTGCCATGTTGAACGGAGGTCTTAAATACATATCTATCACCCTCAACCTTTAGTCTTCTTGATGCTTCAGAGCAGCTATTCCAGGGGGAACGCCAACTAAAATTTCATTCACATTTTTTTATATAAAAAAAAATAACACTTTTTTTTAAACATTTTTCTTCACTTTTTCACACAGCCCATTTATATTATCCAACAGGGCTATACATGGGGGGCTCGACTGAGTAGCCTCATTTCACTGCCAAAAATAAAACCATTTAGTGTTCAGCTAAATAGCAACACAATGTCAAATACAAGTAGCCTAGTCAAATAATTAACCTCCAATCACATTAACAATTACTCTCTTGTGGGAATTCCACCCACGTATGTAGTCAAACGTAGCTGCTGCTCATGTTGGTATCTGTACTGATGACGCAAAAGCCATGACAGGGAGACATCGTAGAGTGGTAACACGCATGCAAGCAGTTGCTCCCGACACCACTTGGGTACACTGCAGCACCCACCAAGAGGCTCTTGCTGCCAAGTAATTGCCTGACAGCTTGAAAGACATTTAGGAAACTACAGTGAAAATGGTTAACTCTGTTAAAGCAAGGCCCCTGAACTCGTGTATTTTCTGCACTATGCAACGATACGGGCAGCGACCACGTAATGCTTTTACAACATACAGGAGTGTACTGGTTATCAAGGGGCAAAGTAGTGACACATTTTTGTTAATTGAGAGCTGAGCTTAGTTTCCTTTACCGACCATAATTTGCACTTGTCTGACCTCCTGCATTATAACGAGATCTCACACGACTGGCCTATCTGGGTGATGTTTTTTCTCGCCTGAATGATTTGAATCTAAGATTACAGGGACAATCCACAACTGTATTCAATGTGTGGGACAACATTTAGGAAAATATTAAGGAGTTTGAGTTCTTCTCTGTCTGCATTAACAAGGACAACACACAGGTCTTTCCATCATTGTATGATTTTTTTGTGTGCAAATGAACTCAAGCTTACGGATAATGTCAACTGTGATATAGCGAAGCACCTGAGTGAGTTGGGTGTGCAATTACGCAAGTACTTTCCCGAAACGGATGACACAAACAACTGGATTCATTATCCCTTTCATGCCCTGCCTCCAGTCCACTTGCCGATATCTGAACCAGAGAGCCTCATGGAAAACAAGCGGTTCTGTGAAAATGTAATTGAATCAGAAGCCACTGCCAGATTTCTGGATTGGGCTGCGCTCAGAGTATTCTGTCTTGGCAAATCGCGCTGTTAAGACACTGATGCCCTTTGCAACCATGTACCTATGTGAAAGTGGATTCTCAGCCCTCACTAGCATGAAAACTAAATACAGGCATAGACTATGTATGTAAAATGATTCAAGACTGAGACTCTCTCCAATACAACACACCATTGCAGAGTTATGTGCATCCTTTCAAGCACACCCTTCTCATTAACCTGTGGTGAGTTATTCACACTTTTCGATTAACAAATAAGGTTTTGTATTGAAGATGGTTAAATAAAGAGAACAATTATGTATTATTATTTGTGCCCTGGTCCTATAGGAGCTCTGTGTCACTTCCCACGAGCCGGGTTTTACAAAAACTCACACTCATTCTTATGCTTAATAAATGTATCGTATAATGTGTGTGTGGCAGGCTTACAATGATGGCAAAAAACATTTATAGAGTGCGCTGACCCTGGTGCTAGAGGGGGTACACAGCTGGACGTTGAATGTTTGAAGGGGTACAGGATTATAAAAAGTTTGCGAACCACTGCTTTAGAGTAAATGCTGCTTTCACGTTTATGAAGTTCACACTCAACAAGTCAACAAGACTAGCCATTATTCACATCTGGGATCTTGTCAGGGTTGTTTTGTGCTTGTGCAGTAGGCACACAAAGCTGTTAGCCCCGGTCTGTTTTGTTAGCAATGTGAACAGTGCTTCCTGGCCCGTCTCTGTGCTCGGGAGACTGACCAGCTCTCAAGAAGTTACTGATTGTAGCTGAACAACAGAGAGAAAAGTTTCAGCAAATAGCCTTTCTCTCCATGGTCCTACCCCAGCAAGTGAATAGGTGGAACCAGAGTCTAAAATGTTCTCTAGGAAAATGTGGGGAACCACTGTGAAGTTGGAGTCTGCTGTTGGTCTTAGTTATTATTATTTACCTTTATTTAACCAGGCAAGTCAGTTAAGAAAAAAATATTATTTTCAATGACAGCCTAGGACCAGTGGGTTAACTGCCTGTTCAGGGGCAGAATGACAGATTTGTACCTTGTCAACTTGGGGGTTTGAACTTGCAATCTTCCGGTTACGAGTCCAACGCTCTAACCACTAGGCTACCCTGCCAGACACAGAGGGGTTGGAGTCTGCTGTTGGTCTTAGTTAGGATAATGAGGGGTTGGAGTCTTGTGTTGGTGTTAGTTAGGATAATGAGGGGTTGGTGTCTTGTGTTGGTCTTAGTTAGGATACTGTGGGGTTGGTGTCTTGTGTTGGTCTTAGTTAGGATAATGAGGGGTTAGAGTCTGCTGTTGGTCTTAGTTAGGATACTGTGGGGTTGGTGTCTTGTGTTGATCTTTGTTAGGATACTGTGGGGTTGGAATCTGCTGTTGATCGAAATTAAGACACTGTGGGGTTGGAGTCTGGTGTTGGTCTTAGATAAGACACTGTGGGGTTGGAGTCTGCTGTTGGTCTTAATTAAGACACTGTGGGGTTGGAGTCTGGTGTTGGTCATAATTAGGAAACAGTGATTTGGAATCTGCTGTTGGTCTTAGTTAGTATTCTGCGGGATTTGAGTCTGATGTTGGTCTTAATTAGGACACTGTGGGGTTGGAGTCTTCTGTATGTCTTAGTTAGGACACTGTAGGGGTTGGAGTCTGCTGTTGGTCTTAGTTAGGACACTGTGTGGGTTGGAGTCTGCTGTCTAGCTTAGTCAGGATACAGTTGGGGTTGAGTCTGGTGTTGGTCTTAATTACGACACTGTGAGGTTGGAGTCTGCTGTTGGTCTTAGTTAGGACACTGTGGGGTTGGAGTCTGGTGTTTGTCTTAGTTAGGAAACTGTGGGGTTGGAGTCTGGTGTTGGGTCTTAGTTAGGACACTGCGGGGTTGGAGGCTGGTGTTGGTCTTAGTTAGGACACTGAGGTTGGAGTCTGCTATTGGTCTTAATTAAGACACTGCGGGGTTGGAGTCTGCTATTGGTCTTAGTTAGGACACTGTGGGGTTGGAGTCTGCTATTGGTCTTAATTAAGACACTGTGAGGTTGGAGTCTGCTATTGGTCTTAGTTAGGACACTGTGAGGTTTGAGTCTGCGATTAGTCTTAGTTAGGACACTGTGGGGTTGGAGTCTGGTGTTGGTCTTAGTTAGGACACTGTGGGGTTGGAGTCTGCAGTTTGTCTTAATTAAGACACTGTGAGGTTTGAGTCTGCGATTAGTCTTAGTTAGGACACTGTGGGGTTGGAGTCTGGTGTTGGTCTTAGTTAGGACACTGTGGGGTTGGAGTCGGGTGTTGGTCTAAGTTAGTATACTGTGGGGTTGGAGTCCGCTGTCTAGCTTAGTTTGGAAAAGGTTGGGTTTGAGTCTGCGATTAGTCTTAGTTAGGACACTGTGGGGTTGGAATCTGCTATTGGTCTTAGATAGGATACTATGGGGTTGGAGTCTGCTATTGGTCTTAATTAAGACACTGTGAGGTTGGGGTCTGCTATTGGTCTTAGTTAAGACACTGGGGGTGGAGTCTACTATCGGTCTTAGTTAGGACACTGTGAGGTTGGAGTCTGCTGTTGGTCTTAGTTAAGACACTGTGAGGTTGGAGTCTGCTATTGGTCTTAATTAAGACACTGTGGGGTTGGAGTCTGCTATTGGTCTTAGTTAGGACACTGTGGGGTTGGAGTCTTCTATTGGTCTTAGTTAGGACACTGTGGGGTTGGAGTCTGCTATTGGTCTTAGTTAGGACACTGCGGGGTTGGAGTCTGCTATTGGTCTTAGTTAGGACACTGTGAGGTTGGAGTCTGCTGTTGGTCTTAATTAAGACACTGTGAGGTTGGAGTCTGCTGTTGGTCCTAATTAGGAAACGGTGATTTGGAATCTGCTGTTGGTCTTAGTTAGTATTCTGCGGGGTTGGAGTCTGGTGTTGGTCTTAGTTAGGATATTGTGGGGTTGGAGTCTGCTGTTGGTCTTAGTTAAGACACTGTGGGGTTGGAGTCTGCTATTGGTCTTAGTTAGGATACTGTGGGGTTGGAGTCTGCTATTGGTCTTAGTTAGGACACTGTGGGGTTGGAGTCTTCTATTGGTCTTAGTTAGGACACTGTGGGGTTGGAGTCTGCTATTGGTCTTAGTTAGGTCACTGCGGGGTTGGAGTCTGCTATTGGTCTTAGTTAGGACACTGTGAGGTTGGAGTCTGCTGTTGGTCTTAATTAAGACACTGTGGGGTTGGAGTCTGCTGTTGGTCCTAATTAGGAAACGGTGATTTGGAATCTGCTGTTGGTCTTAGTTAGTATTCTGCGGGGTTGGAGTCTGGTGTTGGTCTTAGTTAGGATATTGTGGGGTTGGAGTCTGCTGTTGGTTTTAGTTAAGACACTGTGGGGTTGGAGTCTGCTATTGGTCTTAGTTAGGATACTGTGGGGTTGGAGTCTGCTATTGGTTTTAATTAAGACACCGTGGGGTTGGAGTCTGCTATTGGTCTTAGCTAGGATACTGTGGGTTTGGAGTCTGCTATTGGTCTTAATTAAGACACTGTGGGGTTGGAGTCTGCTATTGGTCTTAGTTAGGTACAGTTGGGGTTGAGTCTGATGTTGGTCTTATTTAGGACACTGTGGGGTTGGAGTCTGCTATTGGTCTTAGTTAAGACACTGTGGGGTTGGAGTCTGCTATTGGTCTTAGTTAGGACACTGTGGGGTTGGAGTCTGGTGTTGGTCTGAGTTAGGATACTTTAGGGTTGCAGTCTGGTGCTGGTCTTAGTTAGGATACTGTGGGGTTGGAGTCTGGTGTTGGTCTTAGTTAGGACACTGTGGGGTTGGAGTCTGGTGTTGGTCTGAGTTAGGATACTTTAGGGTTGCAGTCTGGTGTTGGTCTTAGTTAGGATACTGTGGGGTTGGAGTCTGGTGTAGGTCTTAGTTAATTAAGACACTGTGAGGTTGGGGTCTGATATTGGTCTTAGTTAAGACACTGGGGATGGAGTCTGCTATCGGTCTTAGTTAGGACACTGTGAGGTTGGAGTCTGCTGTTGGTCTTAGTTAGGACACTGTGGGGTTGGAGTCTTCTATTGGTCTTAGTTAGGACACTGTGGGGTTGGAGTCTTCTATTGGTCTTAGTTAGGACACTGTGAGGTTGGAGTCTGCTGGTGGTCTTAATTAAGACACTGTGGGGTTGGAGTCTGCTGTTGGTCCTAATTAGGAAACGGTGATTTGGAATCTGCTGTTGGTCTTAGTTAGTATTCTGCGGGGTTGGAGTCTGGTGTTGGTCTTAGTTAGGATATTGTGGGGTTGGAGTCTGCTGTTGGTCTTAGTTAGGATACTGTGGGGTTGGAGTCTGCTGTTGGTCTTAGTTAGGATACTGTGGGGTTGGAGTCTGCTGTTGGTCTTAGTTAGGATATTGTGGGGTTGGAGTCTGGTGTTGGTCTTAGTTAGGATATTGTGGGGTTGGAGTCTGCTGTTGGTCTTAGTTAGGACACTGTGGGGTTGGAGTCTGCTATTGGTCTTAGTTAGGACACTGTGGGGTTGGAGTCTGCTATTGGTCTTAGTTAGGACACTGCGGGGTTGGAGTCTGCTATTGGTCTTAGTTAGGACACTGTGAGGTTGGAGTCTGCTGTTGGTCTTAATTAAGACACTGTGGGGTTGGAGTCTGCTGTTGGTCCTAATTAGGAAACGGTGATTTGGAATCTGCTGTTGGTCTTAGTTAGTATTCTGCGGGGTTGGAGTCTGGTGTTGGTCTTAGTTAGGATATTGTGGGGTTGGAGTCTGCTGTTGGTCTTAGTTAAGACACTGTGGGGTTGGAGTCTGCTATTGGTCTTAGTTAGGATACTGTGGGGTTGGAGTCTGCTATTGGTTTTAATTAAGACACTGTGGGGTTGGAGTCTGCTATTGGTCTTAGCTAGGATACTGTGGGTTTGGAGTCTGCTATTGGTCTTAATTAAGACACTGTGGGGTTGGAGTCTGCTATTGGTCTTAGTTAGGTACAGTTGGGGTTGAGTCTGATGTTGGTCTTATTTAGGACACTGTGGGGTTGGAGTCTGCTATTGGTCTTAGTTAAGACACTGTGGGGTTGGAGTCTGCTATTGGTCTTAGTTAGGACACTGTGGGGTTGGAGTCTGGTGTTGGTCTGAGTTAGGATACTTTAGGTTGCAGTCTGGTGCTGGTCTTAGTTAGGATACTGTGGGGTTGGAGTCTGGTGTTGGTCTTAGTTAGGACACTGTGGGGTTGGAGTCTGGTGTTGGTCTGAGTTAGGATACTTTAGGTTGCAGTCTGGTGTTGGTCTTAGTTAGGATACTGTGGGGTTGGAGTCTGGTGTTGGTCTTAGTTAATTAAGACACTGTGATGTTGAGGTCTGCTATTGGTCTTAGTTAAGACACTGGGGATGGAGTCTGCTATCGGTCTTAGTTAGGACACTGTGAGGTTGGAGTCTGCTGTTGGTCTTAGTTAGGACACTGTGGGGTTGGAGTCTTCTATTGGTCTTAGTTAGGACACTGTGGGGTTGGAGTCTTCTATTGGTCTTAGTTAGGACACTGTGAGGTTGGAGTCTGCTGGTGGTCTTAATTAAGACACTGTGGGGTTGGAGTCTGCTGTTGGTCCTAATTAGGAAACGGTGATTTGGAATCTGCTGTTGGTCTTAGTTAGTATTCTGCGGGGTTGGAGTCTGGTGTTGGTCTTAGTTAGGTACAGTTGGGGTTGAGTCTGATGTTGGTCTTAATTAGGACACTGTGGGGGTTGGAGTCTGCTGTTGGTCTTAGTTAGGACACTGTGGAGGTTGGAGTCTGCTGTCTGTTGGTACAGTTGGGTTGAGTCTGGTGTTGGTCTTATTAGGTACAGTTGGGGTTGAGTCTGATGTTGGTCTTAATTAGGACACTGTGGGGTTGGAGTCTGCTATTGGTCTTAGTTAGGATACTGTGGGGTTGGAGTCTGCTGTTGGTCTTAGTTAGGATACTGTGGGGTTGGAGTCTGGTGTTGGTCTTAGTTAGGATATTGTGGGGTTGGAGTCTGCTGTTGGTCTTAGTTAGGATACTGTGGGGTTGGAGTCTGCTATTGGTCTTAGTTAGGATACTGTGGGGTTGGAGTCTGCTATTGGTCTTAATTAAGACACTGTGGGGTTGGAGTCTGCTATTGGTCTTAGTTAAGACACTGTGGGTTTGGAGTCTGCTGTTGGTCTTAGTTAGGACACTGTGGGGTTGGAGTCTGCTATTGGTCTTAATTAAGACACTGTGGGGTTGGAGTCTGCTATTGGTGTTAGTTAGGACACTGTGGGGTTGGAGTCTGCTATTGGTCTTAGTTAGGATACTGTGGGGTTGGAGTCTGCTGTTGGTCTTAGTTAGGATACTGTTGGGTTGGAGTCTGCTACTGGTCTTAATACTGTGGGGTTGGAGTCTGCTGTTGGTCTTAGTTAAGACACTGTGGGGTTGGAGTCTGCTATTGGTCTTAGTTAGGATACTGTGGGGTTGGTGTCTTGTGTTGGTCTTTGTTAGGATACTGTGGGGTTGGAATCTGCTGTTGATCGAAATTAAGACACTGTGGGGTTGGAGTCTGCTGTTGGTCTTAATTAAGACACTGGTGAGTTGGAGTCTGCTGTTGGTCCTAATTAGGAAACAGTGATTTGGAATCTGCTGTTGGTCTTAGTTAGTATTCTGCGGGGTTGGAGTCTGGTGTTGGTCTTAGTTAGGTACAGTTGGGGTTGAGTCTGATGTTGGTCTTAATTAGGACACTGTGGGGGTTGGAGTCTGCTGTTGGTCTTAGTTAGGACACTGTGGAGGTTGGAGTCTGCTGTCTAGCTTCGTTAGGATACAGTTGGGGTTGAGTCTGGTGTTGGTCTTAATTACGACACTGTGAGGTTGGAGTCTGCTGTTGGTCTTAGTTAGGACACTGTGGGGTTGGAGTCTGGTGTTTGTCTTAGTTAGGAAACTGTGGGGTTGGAGTCTGGTGTTGGGTCTTAGTTAGGACACTGCGGGGTTGGAGTCTGGTGTTGGTCTTAGTAAGGACACTGTGGGGTTGGAGTCTGCTATTGGTTTTAATTAAGAGACTGTGAGGTTGGAGTCTGCTGTTGGTCTTAGTTAGGACACTGTGGGGTTGGAGTCTGAAGTTTGTCTTAGTTAGGAAACTGTGGGGTTGGAGTCTGGTGTTGGGTCTGAGTTAGGACACTGTGGGGTTGGAGTCTGCAGTTTGTCTTAATTAAGACACTGTGAGGTTTGAG
This sequence comes from Oncorhynchus keta, assembly GCF_023373465.1. Classification (NCBI taxonomy): domain Eukaryota; kingdom Metazoa; phylum Chordata; class Actinopteri; order Salmoniformes; family Salmonidae; genus Oncorhynchus; species Oncorhynchus keta. Next base: position 1,486,017 of record NC_068422.1, read on the forward strand.
TCTGCGATTAGTCTTAGTTAGGACAATGTGGGGTTGGAGTCTGCTGTCTAGCTTAGTTTGGATAAGGTTGGGTTTGAGTCTGCTTTTGGTCTTAATTAGGACACAACGGGTTTGGAGTCTGGCAATGGTCTTAGTTAGGAATTATGTGGAGTTGGAATCAGCTGTTGGTCTTAGATAGGATACTATGGGGTTGGAGTCTGCTATTGGTCTTACTTAAGACACTGTGGGGTTGGAGTCTGGTGTTGGTCTGAGTTAGGATACTGTGGGGTTGGAGTCTGGTGTTGGTCTTAGTTAATTAAGACACTGTGAGGTTGGGGTCTGCTATTGGTCTTAGTTAAGACACTGGGGGTGGAGTCTACTATTGGTCTTAGTTAGGACACTGTGAGGTTGGAGTCTGCTGTTGGTCTTAGTTAAGACACTGTGAGGTTGGAGTCTGCTATTGGTCTTAGTTAGGAAACTGTGGGGTTGGAGTCTGCTATTGGTCTTAGTTAGGACACTGCAGGGTTGGAGTCTGCTATTGGTCTTAGTTAGGACACTGTGGGGTTGGAGTCTTCTATTGGTCTTAGTTAGGAAACTGTGGGGTTGGAGTCTGCTATTGGTCTTAGTTAGGACACTGCGGGGTTGGAGTCTGCTATTGGTCTTAGTTAGGACACTGTGGGGTTGGAGTCTTCTATTGGTCTTAGTTAGGATACTGTGGGGTTGGAGTCTGCTGTTGGTCTTAGTTTGGATACTGTGGGTTGGAGTCTCTCACTGGTCTTAGTTAGGACACTGTGGGGTTTGAGTCTGCTGTTAGTCTTAGTTAGGATACTGTGGGGTTGGAGTCTGCTGTTGGTCTTAGTTAGGACACTGTGGGGTTGGAGTCTGCTGTTGGTCTTAGTTAGGATACTGTGGGTTGGAGTCTGCTGTTGGTCTTAGTTAGGATACTATGGGTTGGAGTCTGCTGTTAGACCCCCATCATTACTGTCTGTAAGAGAGGAGAGAGACACCCATCATTACTGTGCGTTAGAGAGGAGAAAGACACCCATCATTACTGTCAGAGAGGAGAGACACCCATCATTACTGTCTGTTAGAGAGGAGACAGACACCCGTCATTACTCTCTGTTAGAGAGGAGCGATACACCCATGATTACTGTCTGTAAGAGAGGAGAGACACCCATCATTACTGTGGGTTAGAGAGGAGAGACACCCATCATTACTGTCTGTTAGAGAGGAGAGAGACCCATCATTACTGTCTGTTAGAGAGGAGACAGACACCCATGTGGGTTAGAGAGGAGAAACACCCATCATTACTGTCTGTAAGAGAGGAGAGAGACACCCATGATTACTGTCTGTTAGAGAGGAGAGAGACACCCATCATTACTGTCTGTTAGAGAGGAGAGAGACACCCATCATTACTGTCTGTTAGAGAGGAGAGAGACACCCATCATTACTGTCTGTTAGAGAGGAGAGACACCCATCATTACTGTCTGTTAGAGAGGAGAGACACCCATCATTACTGTCTGTTAGAGAGGAGAGACACCCATCATTACTATCTGTTAGAGAGGAGAGACACCCATCATTACTGTCTGTTAGAGAGGAGAGACACCCATCATTACTATCTGTTAGAGAGGAGAGAGACCCATCAGCACTGTCTGTTAGAGAGGAGAGACCCATCAGTACTGTCTGTTAGAGAGGAGAGAGACACCCATCATTACTGTCTGTTAGAGAGGAGAGACACCCATCATTACTATCTGTTAGAGAGAGAGAGACACCCATCATTACTGTCTGTTAGAGAGGAGAGACACCCATCATTACTGTCTGTTAGAGAGGAGAAAGACACCCATCATTACTGTGCGTTAGAGAGAGAGAGACACCCATCATTACTGTATGTTAGATTGGAGAGAGACTCCAATCATTACTGTGCGTTAGAGAGGAGAGAGACACCCATCATTACTGTCTGTTAGAGAGGAGAGACACCCATCATAACTGTCTGTTAGAGAGGAGAGACACCCATCATTACTGTCTGTTAGAGAGGAGAGACACCCATCATTACTGTCTGTTAGAGAGGAGAGACACCCATCATTACTGTCTGTTAGAGAGGAGAGACACCCATCATTACTGTCTGTTAGAGAGGAGAGACACCCATCATTACTGTCTGTTAGAGAGGAGAGACACCCATCATTACTGTCTGTTAGAGAGGAGAGACACCCATCATTACTGTCTGTTAGAGAGGAGAGACACCCATCATTACTGTCTGTTAGAGAGGAGAGAGACACCCATCATAACTGTCTGTTAGAGAGGAGAGAGACACCCATCATTACTGTATGTTAGATTGGAGAGAGACTCCAATCATTACTATCTGTTAGAGAGGAGAGAGACACCCATCATTACTGTCTGTTAGAGAGGAGAGACACCCATCATTACTATCTGTTAGAGAGGAGAGACACCCATCATTACTATCTGTTAGAGAGGAGAGAGACCCATCAGCACTGTCTGTTAGAGAGGAGAGACCCATCAGTACTGTCTGTTAGGGAGGGAGAGACACCCATCATTACTGTCTGTTAGAGAGGAGAGACACCCATCATTACTGTCTGTTAGAGAGGAGAGAGACACCCATCATTACTGTCTGTTAGAGAGGAGAGACACCCATCATTACTGTCTGTTAGAGAGGAGAGACACCCATCATAACTGTCTGTTGGAGAGGAGAGAGACACCCATCATAACTGTCTGTTAGAGAGGAGAGAGACACCCATCATTACTGTATGTTAGATTGGAGAGAGACTCCAATCATTACTATCTGTTAGAGAGGAGAGAGACACCCATCATTACTGTCTGTTAGAGAGGAGAGACACCCATCATTACTATCTGTTAGAGAGGAGAGACACCCATCATTACTGTCTGTTAGAGAGGAGAGACACCCATCATTACTGTCTGTTAGAGAGGAGAGACACCCATCATTACTGTCTGTTAGAGAGGAGAGAGACACCAATCATTACTGTCTGTTAGAGAGGAGTGAGACACCCATCATTACTGTATGTGAGATTGGAGAGAGACTCCAATAATTACTGTCTGTTAGAGAGAGAGAGACACCCATCATTACTGTCTGTTAGAGAGAGAGAGACACCCATCATTACTGTCTGTTAGAGAGGAGAGAGACCCATCATTACTGTCTGTTAGAGAGAGAGACACCCATCATTACTGTCTGTTAGAGAGGAGAGAGACACCCATCATTACTGTCTGTTAGAGAGGAGAGAGACACCCATCATTACTGTGCGTTAGAGAGGAGAGAGACACCCATCATTACTGTATGTCTGTTAGATTGGAGAGAGACCCAATAATTACTGTGCGTCATTAGTGGGTTAGAGAGAGACACCCATCATTACTGTCTGTTAGAGAGAGAGACACCCATCATTACTGTCTGTTAGAGAGGAGAGACACCCATCATTACTGTCTGTTAGAGAGGAGAGACACCCATCATTACTGTCTGTTAGAGAGGAGAGAGACACCCATCATTACTGTCTGTTAGAGAGGAGAGAGACACCCATCATTACTGTCTGTTAGAGAGGAGAGAGACACCCATCATTACTGTCTGTTAGAGAGGAGAGAGACACCCATCATTACTGTCTGTTAGAGAGGAGAGACACCCATCATTACTGTCTGTTAGAGAGGAGAGACACCCATCATTACTGTCTGTTAGAGAGGAGAGAGACACCCATCATTACTGTCTGTTAGAGAGGAGAGAGACACCCATCATTACTGTCTGTTAGAGAGGAGAGACACCCATCATTACTGTCTGTTAGAGAGGAGAGAGACACCCATCATTACTGTCTGTTAGAGAGGAGAGACACCCATCATTACTGTCTGTTAGAGAGGAGAGAGACACCCATCATTACTGTCTGTTAGAGAGGAGAGAGACACCCATCATAACTGTCTGTTAGAGAGGAGAGAGACACCCATCATTACTATCTGTTAGAGAGGAAAGAGACACCCATCATTACTGTGGGTTAGAGAGGAGAGACACCCATCATTACTGTATGTTAGAGAGGAGAGAGACACCCATCATTACTATCTGTTAGAGAGGAGAGACACCCATCATTACTGTCTGTTAGAGACGAGAGAGACACCCATCATTACTGTATGTTAGAGAGGAGAGAGACACCCATCATTACTATCTGTTAGAGGAGAGAGACACCAATCATTACTATCTGTTAGAGAGGAGAGAGACACCCATCATTACTGTCTGTTAGAGAGGAGAGAGACACCCATAATTACTGTCTGTTAGAGAGAGAGAGAGAGAGAGACACCCATCATTACTGTCTGTTAGAGAGGAGAGACACCCATCATTACTGTCTGTTATCATTACTGTCTGTTAGAGAGGAGAGAGACACCCATCATTACTGTCTCATTACTGTCTGTAGAGAGAGAGAGACACCCATCATTACTGTCTGTTTGAGAGGAGAGACACCCATCATTACTGTCTGTTAGAGAGGAGAGAGACACCCATCATTACTGTATGTTAGAGAGGAGAGAGACACCCATCATAACTGTCTGTTAGAGAGGAGAGAGACACCCATCATTACTATCTGTTAGAGGAGAGAGACACCCATCATTACTGTCTGTTAGAGAGGAGAGACACCCATCATTACTGTCTGTTAGAGAGGAGAGAGACACCCATCATTACTGTATGTTAGAGAGGAGAGAGACACCCATCATTACTGTCTGTTAGAGAGAGAGAGACACCCATCATTACTGTCTGTTAGAGAGAGAGAGACACCATCATCATTACTGTCTGAGAGAGACACCCATCATTACTATCTGTTAGAGAGTAGAGACACCCATCATTACTGTCTGTTAGAGAGGAGAAAGACACCCATCATTACTGTATGTTAGATTGGAGAGAGACTCCAATCATTACTGTCTGTTAGAGAGGAGAGAGACACCCATCATTACTGTATGTTAGATTGGAGAGAGACTCCAATCATTACTGTGCGTTAGAGAGTAGAGAGACACCCATCATTACTGTCTGTAAGAGAGAGAGAGACACCCATCATTACTGTCTGTTAGAGAGGAGAGACACCCATCATTACTGTCTGTTAGAGAGGAGAGACACCCATCATTACTGTCTGTTAGAGAGGAGAGACACCCATCATTACTGTCTGTTAGAGAGGAGAGACACCCATCATTACTGTCTGTTAGATTGGAGAGAGACTCCAATCATTACTGTCCGTTAGAGAGGAGAGAGACACCCATCATTACTATCTGTTAGAGGAGAGAGACACCCATCATTACTATCTGTTAGAGAGGAGAGACACCCATCATTACTGTCTGTTAGAGAGTAGAGAGACACCCATCATTACTGTCTGTTAGAGAGGAGAGACACCCATCATTACTGTCTGTTAGAGAGGAGAGAGACACCCATCATTACTGTCTGTTAGAGAGGAGAGAGACACCATCATTACTGTCTGTTAGAGAGGAGTGAGACACCCATCATTACTGTATGTGAGATTGGAGAGAGACTCCAATAATTACTGTGCGTTAGAGAGGAGACAGACACCCGTCATTACTGTCTGTTAGAGAGGAGAGAGACACCCATCATTACTGTGGGTTAGAGAGGAGAGACACCCATCATTACTGTGGGTTAGAGAGGAGAGACACCCATCATTACTGTCTGTTAGAGAGGAGAGAGACACCCATCATTACTGTGGGTTAGAGAGGAGAGAGACACCCATCATTACTGTGGGTTAGAGAGGAGAGACACCCATCATTACTGTCTGTTAGAGAGAGAGAGACACCCATCATTACTGTCTGTTAGAGAGGAGAGACACCCATCATTACTGTCTGTTAGAGAGGAGAGACACCCATCATTACTGTCTATTAGGGAGGAGAGACACCCATCATTACTGTCTGTTAGAGAGGAGAGACACCCATCATAACTGTCTGAGAGGAGAGACACCCATCATTACTGTCTGTTAGAGAGGAGAGACACCCATCATTACTCTCTGTGAGAGAGGAGAGAGACACCCATCATTACTGTATGTGAGATTGGAGAGAGACTCCAATAATTACTGTGCGTTAGAGAGGAGAGAGACACCCGTCATTACTGTCTGTTAGAGAGGAGAGAGACACCCATCATAACTGTCTGTTAGAGGAGAGAGACACCCATCATTACTATCTGTTAGAGAGGAGAGACACCCATCATTACTGTCTGTTAGAGAGGAGAGACACCCATCATTACTGTCTGTTAGAGAGAGAGACACCCATCATTACTGTCTGTTAGAGAGAGAGACACCCATCATTACTGTCTGTTAGAGAGGAGAGACACCCATCATTACTGTCTGTTAGAGAGGAGAGAGACACCCATCATTACTGTCTGTTAGAGAGAGACACCCATCATTACTATCTGTTAGAGAGAGAGAGACACCCATCATTACTGTCTGTTAGAGAGGAGAGACACCCATCATTACTGTGGGTTAGAGAGGAGAGAGACACCCATCATTACTGTCTGTTAGAGAGAGGAGAGACACCCATCATTACTGTCGGTTAGAGAGGAGAGACACCCATCATTACTGTCTGTTAGAGAGGAGAGACACCCATCATTACTGTCTGTTAGAGAGGAGAGAGACACCCATCATTACTGTCTGTTAGAGAGGAGAGAGACACCCATCATTACTGTCTGTTAGAGGAGAGACACCCATCATTACTGTGGGTTAGAGAGGAGAGACACCCATCATTACTGTATGTTAGAGAGGAGAGAGACACCCATCATTACTGTCTGTTAGAGAGGAGAGACACCCATCATTACTGTCTGTTAGAGAGGAGAGAGACACCCATCATTACTGTATGTTAGAGAGGAGAGAGACACCCATCATAACTGTCTGTTAGAGAGGAGAGAGACACCCATCATTACTATCTGTTAGAGACACCCATCATTACTGTCTGTTAGAGAGGAGAGACACCCATCATTACTATCTGTTAGAGAGGAGAGACACCCATCATTACTGTCTGTTAGAGAGGAGAGACACCCATCATTACTGTCTGTTAGAGAGGAGAGGAGAGACACCCATCATTACTGTCTGTTAGAGAGAGAGAGACACCCATCATTACTGTCTGTTAGAGAGGAGAGAGACACCCATCATTACTGTATGTTAGATTGGAGAGAGACTCCAATCATTACTGTGCGTTAGAGAGGAGTGAGACACCCATCATTACTGTATGTTAGATTGGAGAGAGACTCCAATCATTACTGTGCGTTAGAGAGGAGACAGACACCCATCATTACTGTCTGTTAGAGAGGAGAGAGACACCCATCATTACTGTCTGTTAGAGAGGAGAGACACCCATCATTACTGTCTGTTAGAGAGGAGAGACACCCATCATTACTGTCTGTTAGAGAGGAGAGAGACACCCATCATTACTGTCTGTTTGAGAGGAGAGACACCCATCATTACTGTCTGTTAGAGACTGTCTGTTAGAGAGAGAGACACCCATCATTACTGTCTGTTAGAGAGGAGAGAGACACCCATCATTACTGTCTGTTAGAGAGAGAGAGACACCCATCATTACTGTCTGTTAGAGAGGAGAGACACCCATCATTACTGTCTGTTAGAGAGGAGAGACACCCATCATTACTGTCTGTTAGAGAGGAGAGACACCCATCATTACTGTCTGTTAGAGAGGAGAGAGACACCCATCATTACTGTCTGTTAGAGAGGAGAGACACCCATCATTACTGTCTGTTATCTGTTAGAGAGAGAGACACCCATCATTACTGTCTGTTAGAGAGAGAGAGAGACACCCATCATTACTGTCTGTTAGAGAGGAGAGAGACACCCATCATTACTGTCTGTTAGAGACACCCATCATTACTGTCTGTTAGAGAGAGAGACACCCATCATTACTGTCTGTTAGAGAGGAGAGAGACCCATCATTACTGTCTGTTAGAGAGGAGAGACACCCATCATTACTGTATCTGTCTGTTAGAGAGGAGAGAGAGACACCCATCATTACTGTCTGTTAGAGAGGAGAGACACCCATCATTACTGTCTGTTAGAGAGGAGAGAGACACCCATCATTACTGTCTGTTAGAGAGGAGAGACACCCATCATTACTGTCTGTTAGAGAGAGAGAGACACCCATCATTACTGTCTGTTAGAGAGAGGAGAGACACCCATCATTACTATCTGTTAGAGAGAGAGAGACACCCATCATTACTGTCTGTTAGAGAGAGAGAGACACCCATCATTACTGTCTGTTAGAGAGAGAGAGACACCCATCATTACTGTCTGTTAGAGAGGAGAGACACCCATCATTACTGTCTGTTAGAGAGAGAGAGACACCCATCATTACTGTCTGTTAGAGAGGAGAGACACCCATCATTACTGTCTGTTAGAGAGGAGAGACACCCATCATTACTGTCTGTTAGAGAGGAGAGAGACACCCATCATTACTGTCTGTTAGAGAGGAGAGACACCCATCATTACTGTATCTGTTAGAGGAGAGAGACACCCATCATTACTGTCTGTTAGAGAGAGAGAGACACCCATCATTACTGTCTGTTAGAGAGAGAGAGAGACACCCATCATTACTGTCTGTTAGAGAGAGAGAGACACCCATCATTACTGTCTGTTAGAGAGGAGAGACACCCATCATTACTGTTCATGTTACTGTCTGTTAGAGAGGAGAGACACCCATCATTACTGTCTGTTAGAGAGGAGAGACACCCATCATTACTGTCTGTTAGAGAGAGAGAGACACCCATCATTACTGTCTGTTAGAGAGGAGAGAGACACCCATCATTACTGTCTGTTAGAGAGGAGAGACACCCATCATTACTGTCTGTTAGAGAGGAGAGATCACACTGTCACCCATCATTACTGTCTGTAAGAGAGGAGAGAGACACCCATCATTACTGTCTGTTAGAGAGGAGAGACACCCATCATTACTGTCTGTTAGAGAGGAGAGACACCCATCATTACTGTCTGTTAGAGAGGAGAGAGACACCCATCATTACTGTCTGTTAGAGAGAGAGAGACACCCATCATTACTGTCTGTTAGAGAGGAGAGACACCCATCATTACTGTCTGTTAGAGAGGAGAGAGACACCCATCATTACTGTCTGTTAGAGAGAGAGACACCCATCATTACTATCTGTTAGAGAGAGAGACACCCATCATTACTGTCTGTTAGAGAGGAGAGACACCCATCATTACTGTCTGTTAGAGAGGAGAGACACCCATCATTACTGTCTGTTAGAGAGGAGAGAGTTAGAGAGACACCCATCATTACTGTCTGTTAGAGAGGAGAGACACCCATCATTACTGTCTGTTAGAGGAGAGAGACACCCATCATTACTGTCTGTTAGAGAGGAGAGAGACACCCATCATTACTGTCTGTTAGAGAGAGAGAGACACCATCATCATTACTGTCTGTTAGTCTGTTAGGAGAGACACCCATCATTACTGTCTGTTAGAGAGGAGAGACACCCATCATTACTGTCTGTTAGAGAGGAGAGACACCCATCATTACTGTCTGTTAGAGAGGAGAGACACCCATCATTACTGTCTGTTAGAGAGGAGAGACACCCATCATTACTGTCTGTTAGAGAGGAGAGACCCATCATTACTGTCTGTTAGAGAGTCTGTTAGAGAGACACCCATCATTACTGTCTGTTATCTGTTAGAGGAGAGACACCCATCATTACTGTCTGTTAGAGAGGAGAGACACCCATCATTACTGTCTGTTAGAGAGGAGAGACACCCATCATTACTGTCTGTTAGAGAGGAGAGACACCCATCATTACTGTCTGTTAGAGAGGAGAGACACCCATCATTACTGTTAGAGAGGAGAGAGACACCCATCATTACTGTCTGTTAGAGAGGAGAGACACCCATCATTACTATCTGTTAGAGAGGAGAGACACACCCATCATTACTGTCTGTTAGAGAGAGAGAGACACCCATCATTACTGTCTGTTAGAGAGAGAGAGACACCCATCATTACTGTCTGTTAGAGAGGAGAGACACCCATCATTACTAGAGAGGAGAGACACCCATCATTACTGTCTGTTAGAGAGGAGAGACACCCATCATTACTGTCTGAGAGAGACACCCATCATTACTGTCTGTTAGAGACAGAGACACCCATCATTACTGTCTGTTAGAGAGGAGAGACACCCATCATTACTGTCTGTTAGAGAGGAGAGACACCCATCATTACTGTCTGTTAGAGAGGAGAGACACCCATCATTACTGTCTGTTAGAGAGGAGAGACACCCATCATTACTGTCTGTTAGAGAGGAGAGACACCCATCATTACTATCTGTTAGAGAGAGGAGAGACACCCATACATGTCTGTTAGAGAGGAGAGACACCCATCATTACTGTCTGTTACTATCTGAGAGAGACACCCATCATTACTGTCTGTTAGAGAGAGAGAGACACCCATCATTACTGTCTGTTAGAGAGGAGAGAGACACCCATCATTACTGTCTGTTAGAGAGGAGAGACACCCATCATTACTGTCTGTTAGAGAGGAGAGACACCCATCATTACTGTCTGTTAGAGAGAGAGAGACCATCATCATTACTGTCTGTTAGAGAGGAGAGAGACTGAGAGAGACCCATCATTACTATCTGTTAGAGAGGAGAGAGACACCCATCATTACTGTCTGTTAGAGAGGAGAGACACCCATCATTACTATCTGTTAGAGAGGAGAGACACCCATCATTACTGTCTGTTAGAGAGGAGAGAGACCCATCAGCACTGTCTGTTAGAGAGGAGAGACCCATCAGTACTGTCTGTTAGAGAGTAGAGAGACACCCATCATTACTGTCTGTTAGAGAGGAGAGACACCCATCATTACTGTATGTTAGATTGGAGAGAGACTCCAATCATTACTGTGCGTTAGAGAGGAGAGACACCCATCATTACTGTCTGTTAGAGAGGAGAGACACCCATCATTACTGTCTGTTAGAGAGGAGAGACACCCATCATTACTGTCTGTTAGAGAGGAGAGACACCCATCATTACTGTCTGTTAGAGAGGAGAGACACCCATCATTACTGTCTGTTAGAGAGGAGAGACACCCATCATTACTGTCTGTTAGAGAGGAGAGACACCCATCATTACTGTCTGTTAGAGAGGAGAGACACCCATCATTACTGTCTGTTAGAGAGGAGAGAGACACCCATCATTACTGTCTGTTAGAGAGGAGAGACACCCATCATTACTGTCTGTTAGAGAGGAGAGACACCCATCATTACTGTCTGTTAGAGAGAGAGAGACACCCATCATTACTGTCTGTTAGAGAGGAGAGACACCCATCATTACTGTCTGTTAGAGAGGAGAGAGACACCCATCATTACTGTCTGTTAGAGAGGAGAGAGACACCCATCATTACTGTCTGTTAGAGAGGAGAGAGACACCCATCATTACTGTCTGTTAGAGAGGAGAGAGACACCCATCATTACTGTCTGTTAGAGAGGAGAGACACCCATCATTACTGTCTGTTAGAGAGGAGAGACACCCATCATTACTGTCTGTTAGAGAGGAGAGACACCCATCATTACTGTCTGTTAGAGAGAGAGAGACACCCATCATTACTGTCTGTTAGAGAGAGAGAGACACCCATCATTACTGTCTGTTAGAGAGGAGAGACACCCATCATTACTGTCTGTTAGAGAGGAGAGACACCCATCATTACTGTCTGTTAGAGAGGAGAGACACCCATCATTACTGTCTGTTAGAGAGAGAGACACCCATCATTACTGTCTGTTAGAGAGAGAGAGACACCCATCATTACTGTCTGTTAGAGAGGAGAGACACCCATCATTACTGTCTGTTAGAGAGGAGAGACACCCATCATTACTGTCTGTTAGAGAGGAGAGAGACACCCATCATTACTGTCTGTTAGAGAGAGAGAGACACCCATCATTAGAGAGGAGAGACACCCATCATTACTGTCTGTTAGAGAGGAGAGACACCCATCATTACTATCTGTTAGAGAGGAGAGACACCAATCATTACTATCTGTTAGAGAGGAGAGACACCCATCATTACTGTCTGTTAGAGAGGAGAGACACCCATCATTACTATCTGTTAGAGAGGAGAGACACCAATCATTACTATCTGTTAGAGAGGAGAGACACCCATCATTACTGTCTGTTAGAGAGGAGAGACACCCATCATTACTATCTGTTAGAGAGGAGAGACACCCATCATTACTATCTGTTAGAGAGGAGAGAGACCCATCAGCACTGTCTGTTAGAGAGGAGAGACCCATCAGTACTGTCTGTTAGAGAGTAGAGAGACACCCATCATTACTGTCTGTTAGAGAGGAGAGACACCCATCATTACTGTATGTTAGATTGGAGAGAGACTCCAATCATTACTGTCTGTTAGAGAGGAGAGACACCCATCATTACTGTCTGTTAGAGAGGAGAGAGACACCCATCATTACTGTCTGTTAGAGAGGAGAGACACCCATCATTACTGTCTGTTAGAGAGGAGAGACACCCATCATTACTGTCTGTTAGAGAGGAGAGAGACACCCATCATTACTGTCTGTTAGAGAGGAGAGACACCCATCATTACTGTCTGTTAGAGAGGAGAGAGACACCCATCATTACTGTATGTTAGAGAGGAGAGAGACACCCATCATTACTGTCTGTTAGAGAGGAGAGACACCCATCATTACTGTGTGTTAGAGAGGAGAGACACCCATCATTACTGTTTGTTAGAGAGTAGAGAGACACCCATCATTACTGTCTGTTAGAGAGGAGAGACACCCATCATTACTGTCTGTTAGAGAGGAGAGAGACACCCATCATTACTGTCTGTTAGAGAGGAGAGAGACACCCATCATTACTGTCTGTTAGAGAGGAGAGACACCCATCATTACTGTCTGTTAGAGAGGAGAGACACCCATCATTACTGTCTGTTAGAGAGGAGAGAGACACCCATCATTACTGTCTGTTAGAGAGGAGAGAGACACCCATCATTACTATCTGTTAGAGGAGAGAGACACCGATCATTACTATCTGTTAGAGAGGAGAGAGACACCCATCATTACTGTCTGTTAGAGAGGAGAGAGACACCCATCATTACTGTCTGTTAGAGAGGAGAGACACCCATCATTACTGTCTGTTAGAGAGGAGAGACACCCATCATTACTGTCTGTTAGAGAGGAGAGACACCCATCATTACTGTCTGTTAGAGAGGAGAGACACCCATCATTACTGTCTGTTAGAGAGGAGAGACACCCATCATTACTGTCTGTTAGAGGAGAGAGACACCCATCATTACTGTCTGTTAGAGAGGAGAGAGACACCCATCATTACTGTCTGTTAGAGAGGAGAGACACCCATCATTACTGTCTGTTAGAGAGGAGAGACACCCATCATTACTGTCTGTTAGAGAGAGAGAGACACCCATCATTACTGTCTGTTAGAGAGGAGAGACACCCATCATTACTGTCTGTTAGAGAGGAGAGACACCCATCATTACTGTCTGTTAGAGAGGAGAGAGACACCCATCATTACTGTCTGTTAGAGAGGAGAGAGACACCCATCATTACTGTCTGTTAGAGAGGAGAGACACCCATCATTACTGTATGTTAGAGAGGAGAGAGACACCCATCATAACTGTCTGTTAGAGAGGAGAGAGACACCCATCATTACTATCTGTTAGAGAGGAGAGAGACACCCATCATTACTATCTGTTAGAGAGGAGAGACACCCATCATTACTGTATGTTAGAGAGGAGAGAGACACCCATCATTACTGTCTGTTAGAGAGGAGAGACACCCATCATTACTGTATGTTAGAGAGAGAGAGACACCCATCATTACTGTCTGTTAGAGAGGAGAGACACCCATCATTACTGTCTGTTAGAGAGGAGAGACACCCATCATTACTGTCTGTTAGAGAGGAGAGAGACACCCATCATTACTGTCTGTTAGAGAGGAGAGACACCCATCATTACTGTCTGTTAGAGAGGAGAGAGACACCCATCATTACTGTCTGTTAGAGAGGAGAGAGACACCCATCATTACTGTCTGTTAGAGAGAGAGAGACACCCATCATTACTGTCTGTTAGAGAGAAGAGAGACACCCATCATTACTATCTGTTAGAGAGGAGAGACACCCATCATTACTATCTGTTAGAGAGGAGAGAGACACCCATCATTACTGTCTGTTAGAGAGGTGAAAGACACCCATCATTACTGTATGTTAGATTGGAGAGAGACTCCAATCATTACTGTGCGTTAGAGAGTAGAGTGAGACCCATCATTACTCTCTGTAAGAGAGGAGAGACACCCATCATTACTCTCTGTTAGAGAGGAGAGAGACCCATCATTACTATCTGTTAGAGAGGAGAGAGACACCAACCGCTAAGCCTTGCCCAGTCCCTGTGTGAAACCATGAATGGTTCCCTGTGTGAAACCATAACCAGTTCCCTGTGTGAAACCATAACCAGTTCCCTGTGTGAAGCCGTGACCAGTTCCCTTTGTGAAACCGTGACCAGTTCTCTGTGTGAAGCCGTGACCAGTTCTCTGTGTGAAACCATAACCAGTTCTCTGTGTGAAACCATGACCAGTTCCCTGTGTGAAACCATGACCAGTTCCCTGTGTGAAACCATGACCAGTTCTCTGTGTGAAGCCGTGACCAGTTCTCTGTGTGAAGCCGTGACCAGTTCTCTGTGTGAAGCCGTGACCAGTTCTCTGTGTGAAACCATGACCAGTTCCCTGTGTGAAACCATGACCAGTTCCCTGTGTGAAACCATAACCAGTTGAAACCTGTGTGACCAACCTGTGTGAAAATAGTTCCCTGTGTGCAACAAAATCCTGTTCCCTGTGTGAAACCATGACCAGTTCCCTGTGTGAAACCATAACCTGTTCCCTGTGTGAAACCGTAACCTGTTCCCTGTGTGAAACCATAACCAGTTCCCTGTGTGAAGCCGTGACCAGTTCCCTTTGTGAAACCGTGACCAGTTCCCTGTGTGAAACCATGACCAGTTCCCTGTGTGCAACCATAAAATATTCCCTGTGTGCAACAAAATCCTGTTCCCTGTGTGAAACCGTGACCAGTTCCCTGTGTGAAACCATAACCTGTTCCCTGTGTGAAACCATAACCTGTTCCCTGTGTGAAACCATAACCTGTTCCCTGTGTGAAACCATAACCAGTTCCCTGCGTGAAACCATAACCAGTTCCCTGTGTGAAACCGTGACCAGTACCCTGTGTGAAACCATAACCAGTTCCCTGTGTGAAACCATGAAAGGTTCCCTGTGTGAAACCATAACCGATTCCCTGTGTGAAACCATGACCAGTTCCCATTGTGAAACCATAACCGATTCCCTGTGTGAAACCATGACCAGTTCCCATTGTGAAACCATAACCGATTCCCTGTGTGAAACCATGACCAGTTCCCATTGTGAAACCATAACCGATTCCCCGTGTGAAACCATGACCAGTTCCCTGTGTGAAACCATAACTGATTCCCTGTGTGAAACCATGACCAGTTCCCTGTGTGAAACCATGACCAGTTCCCTGTGTGAAACCATAACCGATTCCCTGTGTGAAACCATGACCAGTTCCCATGTGTGAAACCATAACCAGTTCCCTGTGTGAAACCATAACCGATTCCCTGTGTGAAACCGTGACCAGTTCCCTGTGTGAAACCATAACCGATTCCCTGTGTGAAACCGTGACCAGTTCCCTGTGTGAAACCATAACCGATTCCCTGTGTGAAACCATGACCAGTTCCCTGTGTGAAGCCGTGACCAGTTCCCTGTGTGAAACCATAACCGATTCCCTGTGTGAAACCATGACCAGTTCCCTGTGTGAAGCCGTGACCAGTTCCCTGTGTGAAGCCGTAGCCAGTTCCCTGTGTGAAACCATGACCAGTTCCCTGTGTAAAACCATGACCAGTTCCCATTGTGAAACCATAACCAGTTCCCTGTGTGAAACCATGACCAGTTCCCTTTGTGACACCAGAACCAGTTCCCTGTGTGAAACCATGAAAGATTCCCTGTGTGAAACCATAACCAGTTACCTGTGTGAAACCATGAAAGGTTCCCTGTGTGAAACCATGAAAAGTTCCCTGTGTGAAACCATGACCAGTTCCCTGTGTGAAACCATGACCAGTTCCCTGTGTGAAACCATGACCAGTTCCCTGTGTGAAACCATGACCAGTTCTGTGTGAAACCTGTGTGAAACCATGACCAGTTCCCTGTGTGAAACCATGACCAGTTCCCTGTGTGAAACCATGACCAGTTCCCTGTGTGAAACCATGACCAGTTCCCTGTGTGAAAAACCATGTGTGAAACCATGACCAGTTCCCTGTGTGAAACCATGACCAGTTCCCTTTGTGAAACCATGACCAGTTCCCTTTGTGAAACCATGACCAGTTCCCTGTGTGAAACCTGTGTGAAACCATGACCAGTTCCCTGTGTGAAACCATAACCAGTTCCCTTTGTGAAACCATGACCAGTTCCCTGTGTGAAACCATGACCAGTTCCCTGTGTGAAACCATGTTCTGTGTGTGAAACCATGACCAGTTCCCTGTGTGAACTGTGACCAGTTCCCTGTGTGAAACCCATGTGTGAAACCATAACCAGTTCCCTGTGTGAAACCATAACCAGTTCCCTGTGTGAAACCATGACCAGTTCCCTGTGTGAAACCATGACCAGTTCCCTGTGTGAAACCATAACCAGTTCCCTGTGTGAAACCATGACCAGTTCCCTGTGTGAAACCATAACCAGTTCCCTGTGTGAAACCATGAAAGGTTCCCTGTGTGAAACCATAACCAGTTACCCTGTGTGAAACCATGACCAGTTCCCTGTGTGAAACCATAACCAGTTCCCTGTGTGAAACCATGACCAGTTCCCTGTGTGAAACCATGACCAGTTCCCTGTGTGAAACCATGACCAGTTCCCTGTGTGAAACCATAACCAGTTCCCTGTGTGAAACCATGAAGTTCCCAGTGTGAAACCATAACCAGTTCCCTGTGTGAAACCATAACCAGTTCCCTTTGTGAAACCGTGACCAGTTCCCTGTGTGAAACCATGACCAGTTCCCTGTGTGAAACCATGAACCAGTTCCCTGTGTGAAACCATGACCAGTTCCCCGTGTGTAACCATGACCAGTTCCCTGTGTGAAACCATGACCAGTTCCCTGTGTGAAACCATGACCAGTTCCCTGTGTGAAACCATAACCAGTTCCCTGTGTGAAACCATGACCAGTTCCCTGTGTGAAACCGTGACCAGTTCCCTGTGTGAAACCATGACCAGTTCCCTGTGTGAAACCATGAAGTTCCCTGTGTGAAACCATAACCAGTTCCCTGTGTGAAACCATAACCAGTTCCCTGTGTGAAACCATGACCAGTTCCCTGTGTGAAACCATAACCAGTTCCCTGTGTGAAACCATAACCAGTTCCCTGTGTGAAACCATAACCAGTTCCCTGTGTGAAACCATAACCAGTTCCCTGTGTGAAACCATAACCAGTTCCCTGTGTGAAACCATAAAATATTCCCTGTGTGAAACCATAACCAGTTCCCTGTGTGAAACCATAACCAGTTCCCTGTGTGAAACCATAAAAGTTCCCTGTGTGAAACCATAACCAGTTCCCTGTGTGAAACCATAACCAGTTCCCTGTGTGAAACCATAACCAGTTCCCTTTGTGAAACCATGACCAGTTCCCTGTGTGAAACCATAACCAGTTCCCTGTGTGAAACCATAACCAGTTCCCTGTGTGAAACCATAACCAGTTCCCTGTGTGAAACCATGACCAGTTCCCTGTGTGAAACCGTGACCAGTTCCCTGTGTGAAACCATGACCAGTTCCCTGTGTGAAACCATAACCAGTTCCTGTGTGAAACCATGACCAGTTCCCTGTGTGTTCCCTGTGTGAAACCATAACCAGTTCCCTGTGTGAAACCATAACCAGTTCCCTGTGTGAAACCATAACCAGTTCCTGTGTGAAACCATAACCAGTTCCCTGTGTGAAACCATGACCAGTTCCCTGTGTGAAGCCATGACCAGTTCCCTGTGTGAAACCATGACCAGTTCCTGTGTGAAACCATGACCAGTTCCCTGTGTGAAACCATAACCAGTTCCCTGTGTGAAACCATAACCAGTTCCCTGTGTGAAACCATAACCAGTTCCCTGTGTGAAACCATAACCAGTTCCCTGTGTGAAACCATAACCAGTTCCCTGTGTGAAACCATGACCAGTTCCCTGTGTGAAACCATGAACCAGTTCCCTGTGTGAAACCGTGACCAGTTCCCTGTGTGAAACCATAACCAGTTCCCTGTGTGAAACCATGACCAGTTCCCTGTGTGAAACCATAACCAGTTCCCTGTGTGAAACCATAACCAGTTCCCTGTGTGAAACCATGACCAGTTCCCTGTGTGAAACCATAACCAGTTCCCTGTGTGAAACCATAACCAGTTCCCTGTGTGAAACCATAACCAGTTCCCTGTGTGAAACCATGACCAGTTCCCTGTGTGAAACCATAACCAGTTCCCTGTGTGAAACCATAACCAGTTCCCTGTGTGAAACCATGAACCAGTTCCCTGTGTGAAACCATGACCAGTTCCCTGTGTGAAACCATAACCAGTTCCCTGTGTGAAACCATAACCAGTTCCCTGTGTGAAACCATAACCAGTTCCCTGTGTGAAACCATAACCAGTTCCCTGTGTGAAACCATAACCAGTTCCCTGTGTGAAACCATAACCAGTTCCCTGTGTGAAACCATAACCAGTTCCCTGTGTGAAACCATAACCAGTTCCCTGTGTGAAACCATAACCAGTTCCCTGTGTGAAACCATAACCAGTTCCCTGTGTGAAACCATAACCAGTTCCCTGTGTGAAACCATAAAAGTTCCCTGTGTGAAACCATAACCAGTTCCCTGTGTGAAACCATAACCAGTTCCCTGTGTGAAACCATAACCAGTTCCCTGTGTGAAACCATAACCAGTTCCCTGTGTGAAACCATAACCAGTTCCCTGTGTGAAACCATAACCAGTTCCCTGTGTGAAACCATAACCAGTTCCCTGTGTGAAACCATGACCAGTTCCCTGTGTGAAACCATAACCAGTTCCCTGTGTGAAACCATAACCAGTTCCCTGTGTGAAACCATGACCAGTTCCCTGTGTGAAACCATAACCAGTTCCCTGTGTGAAACCATAACCAGTTCCCTGTGTGAAACCATAACCAGTTCCCTGTGTGAAACCATAACCAGTTCCCTGTGTGAAACCATAACCAGTTCCCTGTGTGAAACCATAACCAGTTCCCTGTGTGAAACCATGACCAGTTCCCTGTGTGAAACAAAAACCAGTTCCCTGTGTGAAACCATGACCAGTTCCCTGTGTGAAACCATAACCAGTTCCCTGTGTGAAACCATAACCAGTTCCCTGTGTGAAACCATGACCAGTTGAAAGTTCCCTGTGTGAAACCATGACCAGTTCCCTGTGTGAAACCATAACCAGTTCCCTGTGTGAAACCGTAACCAGTTCCCTGTGTGAAACCATGACCAGTTCCCTGTGTGAAACCATAACCAGTTCCCTGTGTGAAACCATAACCAGTTCCCTGTGTGAAACCATAACCAGTTCCCTGTGTGAAACCATGACCAGTTCCCTGTGTGAAACCATGACCAGTTCCCTGTGTGAAACCATGACCAGTTCCCTGTGTGAAACCATAACCAGTTCCCTGTGTGAAACCATGACCAGTTCCTGTGTGAAACCATGACCAGTTTCCTGTGTGAAACCATAACCAGTTCCCTGTGTGAAACCATGACCAGTTCCCTGTGTGAAACCATAACCAGTTCCCTGTGTGAAACCATAACCAGTTCCCTGTGTGAAACCGTGACCAGTTCCCTGTGTGAAACCATAACCAGTTCCCTGTGTGAAACCACAAAACCAGTTCCCTGTGTGAAACCATGACCAGTTCCCTGTGTGAAACCATAACCAGTTCCCTGTGTGAAACCATAACCAGTTCCCTGTGTGAAACCATAACCAGTTCCCTGTGTGAAACCATAACCAGTTCCCTCTGTGTGAAACCATAACCAGTTCCCTGTGTGAAACCATGACCAGTTCCCTGTGTGAAACCATAACCAGTTCCCTGTGTGAAACCATAAAATATTCCCTGTGTGAAACCAAACCAGTTCCCTGTGTGAAACCATGACCAGTTCCCTGTGTGAAACCATAACCAGTTCCCTGTGTGAAACCATAACCAGTTCCCTGTGTGAAACCATAACCAGTTCCCTGTGTGAAACCATAACCAGTTCCCTGTGTGAAACCATGAAAGGTTCCCTGTGTGAAACCATAACCAGTTCCCTGTGTGAAACCATAACCAGTTCCCTGTGTGAAACCATAACCAGTTCCCTGTGTGAAACCATGAAAGTTCCCTGTGTGAAACCATGACCAGTTCCCTGTGTGATGAAGAAACCATGACCAGTTCCCTGTGTGAAACCATGACCAGTTCCCTGTGTGAAACCTGTGTGACCAGTTCCCTGTGTGAAACCATAAAGGTTCCCTGTGTGAAACCATAACCAGTTCCCTGTGTGAAACCATAACCAGTTCCCTGTGTGAAACCATAACCAGTTCCCTGTGTGAAACCATAACCAGTTCCCTGTGTGAAACCATAACCAGTTCCCTGTGTGAAACCATAACCAGTTCCCTGTGTGAAACCATAACCAGTTCCCTGTGTGAAACCATGACCAGTTCCCTGTGTGAAACCATAACCAGTTCCCTGTGTGCAACCATAACCTGTTCCCTGTGTGAAACCATAACCAGTTCCCTGTGTGAAACCATGACCAGTTCCCTGTGTGAAACCATAACCAGTTCCCTGTGTGAAACCATAACCTGTTCCCTGTGTGAAACCATAACCAGTTCCCTGTGTGAAACCATAACCAGTTCCCTGTGTGAAACCATAACCAGTTCCCTGTGTGAAACCATAACCAGTTCCCTGTGTGAAACCATAACCAGTTCCCTGTGTGAAACCATAACCAGTTCCCTGTGTGAAACCATAACCAGTTCCCTGTGTGAAACCATAACCAGTTCCCTGTGTGAAACCATAACCAGTTCCCTGTGTGAAACCATAACCAGTTCCCTGTGTGAAACCATGACCAGTTCCCTGTGTGAAACCATAACCAGTTCCCTGTGTGAAACCATGACCAGTTCCCTGTGTGAAACCATGAAAGGTTCCCTGTGTGAAACCATGAACCAGTTCCCTGTGTGAAACCATAACCAGATTCCCTGTGTGAAACCATAACCAGTTCCCTGTGTGAAACCATAACCAGTTCCCTGTGTGAAACCATAACCAGTTCCCTGTGTGAAACCATAACCAGTTGAAACCATAACCCTGTGTGAAACCATGACCAGTTCCCTGTGTGAAACCATAACCAGTTCCCTGTGTGAAACCATGACCAGTTCCCTGTGTGAAACCATAACCAGTTCCCTGTGTGAAACCATGACCAGTTCCCTGTGTGAAACCATAACCAGTTCCCTGTGTGAAACCATGAAAGGTTCCCTGTGTGAAACCATAACCAGTTCCCTGTGTGAAACCATGACCAGTTCCCTGTGTGAAACCATAACCAGTTCCCTGTGTGAAACCATGACCAGTTCCCTGTGTGAAACCATAACCAGTTCCCTGTGTGAAACCATAACCAGTTCCCTGTGTGAAACCATAACCAGTTCCCTGTGTGAAACCATAACCAGTTCCCTGTGTGAAACCATAACCAGTTCCCTGTGTGAAACCATAACCAGTTCCCTGTGTGAAACCATAACCAGTTCCCTGTGTGAAACCATGAAACCAGTTCCCTGTGTGAAACCATAACCAGTTCCCTGTGTGAAACCATAACCAGTTCCCTGTGTGAAACCATAACCAGTTCCCTGTGTGAAACCATAACCAGTTCCCTTTGTGAAACCATAACCAGTTCCCTGTGTGAAACCATAAAATACCAGTTCCCTGTGTGAAACCATAACCAGTTCCCTGTGTGAAACCATAACCAGTTCCCTGTGTGAAACCATAACCAGTTCCCTGTGTGAAACCATAACCAGTTCCCTGTGTGAAACCATGACCAGTTCCCTGTGTGAAACCATAACCAGTTCCCTGTGTGAAACCATAACCAGTTCCCTGTGTGAAACCATAACCAGTTCCCTGTGTGAAACCATAACCAGTTCCCTGTGTGAAACCATAACCAGTTCCCTGTGTGAAACCATAACCAGTTCCCTGTGTGAAACCATAACCAGTTCCCTGTGTGAAACCATAACCAGTTCCCTGTGTGAAACCATAACCAGTTCCCTGTGTGAAACCATAACCAGTTCCCTGTGTGAAACCATAACCAGTTCCCTGTGTGAAACCATGACCAGTTCCCTGTGTGAAACCATGAAAGGTTCCCTGTGTGAAACCAAAACCAGTTCCCTGTGTGAAACCATAACCAGTTCCCTGTGTGAAACCATAACCAGTTCCCTGTGTGAAACCATAACCAGTTCCCTGTGTGAAACCATAACCAGTTCCCTGTGTGAAACCATAACCAGTTCCCTGTGTGAAACCATAACCAGTTCCCTGTGTGAAACCATGACCAGTTCCCTGTGTGAAACCATAACCAGTTCCCTGTGTGAAACCATGAAAGTTCCCTGTGTGAAACCATAACCAGTTCCCTGTGTGAAACCATAACCAGTTCCCTGTGTGAAACCATAACCAGTTCCCTGTGTGAAACCATAACCAGTTCCCTGTGTGAAACCGTGACCAGTTCCCTGTGTGAAACCATGACCAGTTCCCTGTGTGAAACCATGAAAACCAGTTCCCTGTGTGAAACCATGACCAGTTCCCTGTGTGAAACCATAACCAGTTCCCTGTGTGAAACCATAACCAGTTCCCTGTGTGAAACCATAACCAGTTCCCTGTGTGAAACCATAACCAGTTCCCTGTGTGAAACCATAACCAGTTCCCTGTGTGAAACCATAACCAGTTCCCTGTGTGAAACCATAACCAGTTCCCTGTGTGAAACCATGACCAGTTCCCTGTGTGAAACCATAACCAGTTCCCTGTGTGAAACCATAACCAGTTCCCTGTGTGAAACCATAACCAGTTCCCTGTGTGAAACCATGACCAGTTCCCTGTGTGAAACCATAACCAGTTCCCTGTGTGAAACCATGACCAGTTCCCTGTGTGCAACAATAACCAGTTCCCTGTGTG
Organism: Oncorhynchus keta; assembly: GCF_023373465.1. NCBI lineage: Eukaryota > Metazoa > Chordata > Actinopteri > Salmoniformes > Salmonidae > Oncorhynchus > Oncorhynchus keta. Next base: position 1,509,191 of record NC_068422.1, read on the forward strand.
AAACCATAACCAGTTCCCTGTGTGAAACCATAACCAGTTCCCTGTGTGAAACCATAACCAGTTCCCTGTGTGAAACCATGACCAGTTCCCTGTGTGAAACCATAACCAGTTCCCTGTGTGAAACCATAACCAGTTCCCTGTGTGAAACCATAACCAGTTCCCTGTGTGAAACCATAACCAGTTCCCTGTGTGAAACCATAACCAGTTCCCTGTGTGAAACCATAACCAGTTCCCTGTGTGAAACCATAACCAGTTCCCTGTGTGAAACCATGACCAGTTCCCTGTGTGAAACCATGACCAGTTCCCTGTGTGAAACCATAACCAGTTCCCTGTGTGAAACCATAACCAGTTCCCTGTGTGAAACCATAACCAGTTCCCTGTGTGAAACCATAACCAGTTCCCTGTGTGAAACCATAACCAGTTCCCTGTGTGAAACCATAACCAGTTCCCTGTGTGAAACCATGACCAGTTCCCTGTGTGAAACCATAACCAGTTCCCTGTGTGAAACCGTGACCAGTTCCCTGTGTGAAACCATAACCAGTTCCTTGTGTGAAACCATGACCAGTTCCCTGTGTGAAACCGTGACCAGTTCCCTGTGTGAAACCATGACCAGTTCCCTGTGTGAAACCATAAAATATTCCCTGTGTGAAACCATAACCAGTTCCCTGTGTGAAACCATAACCAGTTCCCTTTGTGAAACCATGACCAGTTCCCTGTGTGAAACCATGACCAGTTCCCAGTGTGAAACCATAACCAGTTCCCTGTGTGAAACCATAACCAGTTCCCTTTGTGAAACCGTGACCAGTTCCCTGTGTGAAAACATAACATATTCCCTGTGTGAAACCATGACCAGTTCCCTGTGTGAAACCATAACCAGTTCCCTTTGTGAAACCATAACCAGTTCCCTGTGTGAAACCATAACCAGTTCCCTGTGTGAAACCATGAAAGTTCCCTGTGTGAAACCATAACCAGTTCCCTGTGTGAAACCATAACCAGTTCCCTGTGTGAAACCATAACCAGTTCCCTGTGTGAAACCATGAAAAGGTTCCCTGTGTGAAAAACCAGTTCCCTGTGTGAAACCATGACCAGTTCCCTGTGTGAAACCATGAACCAGTTCCCTGTGTGAAACCATGACCATTCCCTGTGTGAAACCATAACCAGTTCCCTGTGTGAAACCATAACCAGTTCCCTGTGTGAAACCATAACCAGTTCCCTGTGTGAAACCATAACCAGTTCCCTGTGTGAAACCATGTGTGAAACCAGTTCCCTGTGTGAAACCACCATAACCATGGTTCCCTGTGTGAAACCATAACCAGTTCCCTGTGTGAAACCATAACCAGTTCCCTGTGTGAAACCATAACCAGTTCCCTGTGTGAAACCATAACCAGTTCCCTGTGTGAAACCATAACCAGTTCCCTGTGTGAAACCAGTTCCCTGTGTGAAACCAGTTCCCTGTGTGAAACCATAACCAGTTCCAGTTCCCTGTGTGAAACCATAACCAGTTCCCTGTGTGAAACCATGACCAGTTCCCTGTGTGAAACCATAACCAGTTCCCTGTGTGAAACCATAAACCAGTTCCCTGTGTGAAACCATAACCAGTTCCCTGTGTGAAACCATGAAACCAGTTCCCTGTGTGAAACCATAACCACCAGTTCCCTGTGTGAAACCATGACCAGTTCCCTGTGTGAAACCATAACCAGTTCCCTGTGTGAAACCATAACCAGTTCCCTGTGTGAAACCATGACCAGTTCCCTGTGTGAAACCATAACCAGTTCCCTGTGTGAAACCATGACCAGTTCCCTGTGTGAAACCATAACCAGTTCCTGTGTGAAACCATGAAGATTCCCTGTGTGAAACCATAACCAGTTCCCTGTGTGAAACCATAACCAGTTCCCTGTGTGAAACCATAACCAGTTCCCTGTGTGAAACCATAACCAGTTCCCTGTGTGAAACCATAACCAGTTCCCTGTGTGAAACCATAACCAGTTCCCTGTGTGAAACCATGAACCAGGTTCCCTGTGTGAAACCAAAAACCAGTTCCCTGTGTGAAACCATAACCAGTTCCCTGTGTGAAACCATAACCAGTTCCCTGTGTGAAACCATAACCAGTTCCCTGTGTGAAACCATAACCAGTTCCCTGTGTGAAACCATGAAAGGTTCCCTGTGTGAAACAATGACCAGTTCCCTGTGTGAAACCATAACCAGTTCCCTGTGTGAAACCATAACCAGTTCCCTGTGTGAAACCATAACCAGTTCCCTGTGTGAAACCATAACCAGTTCCCTGTGTGAAACCATAAAGATTCCCTGTGTGAAACCATGACCAGTTCCCTGTGTGAAACCATAACCAGTTCCCTGTGTGAAACCATAACCAGTTCCCTGTGTGAAACCATAACCAGTTCCCTGTGTGAAACCATGACCAGTTCCCTGTGTGAAACCATAACCAGTTCCCTGTGTGAAACCATAACCAGTTCCCTGTGTGAAACCATGAAAGGTTCCCTGTGTGAAACCATAACCAGTTCCCTGTGTGAAACCATGACCAGGTTCCCTGTGTGAAACCATAACCAGTTCCCTGTGTGAAACCATACCACCAGTTCCCTGTGTGAAACCATAACCAGTTCCCTGTGTGAAACCATGACCAGTTCCCTGTGTGAAACCATAACCAGTTCCCTGTGTGAAACCATGACCAGTTCCCTGTGTGAAACCATGACCAGTTCCCTGTGTGAAACCATGACCAGTTCCCTGTGTGAAACCAGAACCAGTTCCCTGTGTGAAACCATAACCAGTTCCCTGTGTGAAACCATAACCAGTTCCCTGTGTGAAACCATGAACCAGTTCCCTGTGTGAAACCATAACCAGTTCCCTGTGTGAAACCATGACCAGTTCCCTGTGTGAAACCATGACCAGTTCCCTGTGTGAAACCATAACCAGTTCCCTGTGTGAAACCATAAAATAGTTCCCTGTGTGAAACCATAACCAGTTCCCTGTGTGAAACCATAACCAGTTCCCTGTGTGAAACCATAACCAGTTCCCTGTGTGAAACCATAACCAGTGTTCCCTGTGTGAAACCATAACCAGTTCCCTGTGTGAAACCATGACCAGTTCCCTGTGACCAGTTCCCTGTGTGAAACCATGACCAGTTCCCTGTGTGAAACCATGACCAGTTCCCTGTGTGAAACCATAACCAGTTCCCTGTGTGAAACCATGACCAGTTCCCTTTGTGAAACCGTGACCAGTTCCCTGTGTGAAACCATGACCAGTTCCCTGTGTGCAACCATAAAATATTCCCTGTGTGCAACAAAATCCTGTTCCCTGTGTGAAACCGTGACCAGTTCCCTGTGTGAAACCATAACCTGTTCCCTGTGTGAAACCATAACCTGTTCCCTGTGTGAAACCATAACCAGTTCCCTGTGTGAAACCATAACCAGTTCCCTGTGTGAAACCGTGACCAGTACCCTGTGTGAAACCATAACCAGTTCCCTGTGTGAAACCATGAAAGGTTCCCTGTGTGAAACCATAACCGATTCCCTGTGTGAAACCATGACCAGTTCCCATTGTGAAACCATAACCGATTCCCTGTGTGAAACCATGACCAGTTCCCATTGTGAAACCATAACCGATTCCCTGTGTGAAACCATGACCAGTTCCCATTGTGAAACCATAACCGATTCCCCGTGTGAAACCATGACCAGTTCCCTGTGTGAAACCATAACTGATTCCCTGTGTGAAACCATGACCAGTTCCCTGTGTGAAACCATGACCAGTTCCCTGTGTGAAACCATAACCGATTCCCTGTGTGAAACCATGACCAGTTCCCATTGTGAAACCATAACCAGTTCCCTGTGTGAAACCATAACCTGATTGAAACCATGACCAGTTCCCTGTGTGAAACCGTGAAACCAGTTCCCTGTGTGAAACCATAACCAGTTCCCTGTGTGAAACCATGACCAGTTCCCTGTGTGAAACCATAACCGATTCCCTGTGTGAAACCATGACCAGTTCCCTGTGTGAAGCCGTGACCAGTTCCCTGTGTGAAACCATAACCGATTCCCTGTGTGAAACCATGACCAGTTCCCTGTGTGAAGCCGTGACCAGTTCCCTGTGTGAAGCCGTAGCCAGTTCCCTGTGTGAAACCATGACCAGTTCCCTGTGTAAAACCATGACCAGTTCCCATTGTGAAACCATAACCAGTTCCCTGTGTGAAACCATGACCAGTTCCCTTTGTGACACCAGAACCAGTTCCCTGTGTGAAACCATGAAAGATTCCCTGTGTGAAACCATAACCAGTTCCCTGTGTGAAACCATGAAAGGTTCCCTGTGTGAAACCATGAAAGGTTCCCTGTGTGAAACCATGACCAGTTCCCTGTGTGAAACCATGAAAGGTTCCCTGTGTGAAACCATGAACGGTTCCCTGTGTGAAACCATGACCAGTTCCCTGTGTGAAACCATGTGTGAAACCATGACCAGTTCCCTGTGTGAAACCATGACCAGTTCCCTGTGTGAAACCGTGAACAGTTCCCTGTGTGAAACCATGACCAGTTCCCTGTGTGAAACCATGACCAGTTCCCTGTGTGAAACCATGACCAGTTCCCTGTGTGAAACCATGACCAGTTCCCTGTGTGAAACCGTGAACAGTTCCCTGTGTGAAACCATGACCAGTTCCCTGTGTGAAACCATGTGTGAAACCATGACCAGTTCCCTTTGTGAAACCATGACCAGTTCCCTTTGTGAAACCATGACCAGTTCCCTTTGTGAAACCATGACCAGTTCCCTTTGTGAAACCATGACCAGTTCCCTGTGTGAAACCATGTGTGAAACCATGACCAGTTCCCTTTGTGAAACCATGACCAGTTCCCTTTGAGAAACCATGACCAGTTCCCTTTGTGAAACCATGACCAGTTCCCTGTGTGAAACCATGTGTGAAACCATGACCAGTTCCCTGTGTGAAGCTGTGACCAGTTCCCTGTGTGAAACCATGTGTGAAACCATAACCAGTTCCCTGTGTGAAACCATAACCAGTTCCCTGTGTGAAACCATGAATGGTTCCCTGTGTGAAGCCGTGACCAGTTCCCTGTGTGAAACCATAACCAGTACCCTGTGTGAAACCATGAAAGGTTCCCTGTGTGAAACCATGACCAGTTCCCTGTGTGAAACCATGACCAGTTCCCTGTGTGAAACCATGAACCCTGTGTGAAACCATGAATGGTTCCCTGTGTGAAACCATGACCAGTTCCCTGTGTGAAACCATAACCAGTACCCTGTGTGAAACCATGAAATGTTCCCTGTGTGAAACCATAACCAGTACCCTGTGTGAAACCATGAAAGGTTCCCTGTGTGAAACCATAACCAGTACCCTGTGTGAAACCATGAAAGGTTCCCTGTGTGAAACCATGACCAGTTCCCTGTGTGAAACCATGACCAGTTCCCTGTGTGAAACCATGAAAGGTTCCCTGTGTGCAACAAAAACCTGTTCCCTGTGTGAAACCATGAAAGGTTCCCTGTGTGAAACCGTGACCAGTTCCCTGTGTGAAAGCATGACCAGTTCCCTGTGTGAAACCATGAATGGTTCCCTGTGTGAAACCGTGACCAGTTCCCTGTGTGAAACCATGACCAGTTCCCTGTGTGAAACCATGAATGGTTCCCTGTGTGAAACCGTGACCAGTTCCCTGTGTGAAACCATGAATGGTTCCCTGTGTGAAACCGTGACCAGTTCCCTGTGTGAAACCATGACCAGTTCCCTGTGTGAAACCATGAATGGTTCCCTGTGTGAAACCGTGACCAGTTCCCTGTGTGAAACCATGAATGGTTCCCTGTGTGAAACCGTGACCAGTTCCCTGTGTGAAACCATGACCAGTTCCCTGTGTGAAACCATGAAACCATGGTTCCCTGTGTGAAACCATGAAACCAGTTCCCTGTGTGAAACCATAACCAGTTCCCTGTGTGAAACCATAACCAGTTCCCTGTGTGAAACCATAACCAGTTCCCTGTGTGAAACCATAACCAGTTCCCTGTGTGAAACCATAACCAGTTCCCTGTGTGAAACCATAACCAGTTCCCTGTGTGAAACCATAACCAGTTCCCTGTGTGAAACCATAACCAGTTCCCTGTGTGAAACCATAACCAGTTCCCTGTGTGAAACCATGAAAGGTTCCCTGTGTGAAACCATAACCAGTTCCCTGTGTGAAACCATGAAAGGTTCCCTGTGTGAAACCATAACCAGTTCCCTGTGTGAAACCATAACCAGTTCCCTGTGTGAAACCATAACCAGTTCCCTGTGTGAAACCATGAAAGGTTCCCTGTGTGAAACCATGACCAGTTCCCTGTGTGAAACCATGACCAGTTCCCTGTGTGAAACCATGAATGGTTCCCTGTGTGAAACCATGACCAGTTCCCTGTGTGAAACCATAACCGATTCCCTGTGTGAAACCATAACCAGTTCCCTGTGTGAAACCATAACCAGTTCCCTGTGTGAAACCATAACCAGTTCCCTGTGTGAAACCATAACCAGTTCCCTGTGTGAAACCATAACCAGTTCCCTGTGTGAAACCATAACCAGATTCCCTGTGTGAAACCATAACCAGTTCCCTGTGTGAAACCATAACCAGTTCCCTGTGTGAAACCATAACCAGTTCCCTGTGTGAAACCATAACCAGTTCCCTGTGTGAAACCATAACCGATTCCCTGTGTGAAACCATAACCAGTTCCCTGTGTGAAACCATAACCAGTTCCCTGTGTGAAACCATAACCAGTTCCCTGTGTGAAACCATAACCAGTTCCCTGTGTGAAACCATAACCAGTTCCCTGTGTGAAACCATAACCAGTTCCCTGTGTGAAACCATGAAAGATTCCCTGTGTGAAACCATAACCAGTTCCCTGTGTGAAACCATGAAAGGTTCCCTGTGTGAAACCATGAAAGGTTCCCTGTGTGAAACCATGACCAGTTCCCTGTGTGAAACCATGAAAGGTTCCCTGTGTGAAACCATGAACGGTTCCCTGTGTGAAACCATGACCAGTTCCCTGTGTGAAACCATGTGTGAAACCATGACCAGTTCCCTGTGTGAAACCATGACCAGTTCCCTGTGTGAAACCGTGAACAGTTCCCTGTGTGAAACCATGTGTGAAACCATGACCAGTTCCCTTTGTGAAACCATGACCAGTTCCCTTTGAGAAACCATGACCAGTTCCCTTTGAGAAACCATGACCAGTTCCCTTTGTGAAACCATGACCAGTTCCCTGTGTGAAACCATGTGTGAAACCATGACCAGTTCCCTTTGTGAAACCATGACCAGTTCCCTTTGAGAAACCATGACCAGTTCCCTTTGTGAAACCATGACCAGTTCCCTGTGTGAAGCTGTGACCAGTTCCCTGTGTGAAACCATGTGTGAAACCATAACCAGTTCCCTGTGTGAAACCATGAATGGTTCCCTGTGTGAAGCCGTGACCAGTTCCCTGTGTGAAACCATAACCAGTACCCTGTGTGAAACCATGAAAGGTTCCCTGTGTGAAACCATGACCAGTTCCCTGTGTGAAACCATGACCAGTTCCCTGTGTGAAACCATAACCAGTACCCTGTGTGAAACCATGAAAGGTTCCCTGTGTGAAACCATGAAATGTTCCCTGTGTGAAACCATAACCAGTACCCTGTGTGAAACCATGAAAGGTTCCCTGTGTGAAACCATAACCAGTACCCTGTGTGAAACCATGAAAGGTTCCCTGTGTGAAACCATGACCAGTTCCCTGTGTGAAACCATGACCAGTTCCCTGTGTGAAACCATAACCAGTACCCTGTGTGAAACCATGAAAGGTTCCCTGTGTGCAACAAAAACCTGTTCCCTGTGTGAAACCATGAAAGGTTCCCTGTGTGAAACCGTGACCAGTTCCCTGTGTGAAACCATGACCAGTTCCCTGTGTGAAACCATGAATGGTTCCCTGTGTGAAACCGTGACCAGTTCCCTGTGTGAAACCATGAATGGTTCCCTGTGTGAAACCGTGACCAGTTCCCTGTGTGAAACCATGACCAGTTCCCTGTGTGAAACCATGTGTGGTTCCCTGTGTGAAACCGTGACCAGTTCCCTGTGTGAAACCATGTGTGAAACCATAACCAGTTCCCTGTGTGAAACCATGAATGGTTCCCTGTGTGAAACCGTGACCAGTTCCCTGTGTGAAACCATAACCAGTACCCTGTGTGAAACCATGAAAGGTTCCCTGTGTGAAACCATGACCAGTTCCCTGTGTGAAACCATGACCAGTTCCCTGTGTGAAACCATAACCAGTACCCTGTGTGAAACCATGAAAGGTTCCCTGTGTGAAACCATAACCAGTACCCTGTGTGAAACCATGAAATGTTCCCTGTGTGAAACCATAACCAGTACCCTGTGTGAAACCATGAAAGGTTCCCTGTGTGAAACCATAACCAGTACCCTGTGTGAAACCATGAAAGGTTCCCTGTGTGAAACCATGACCAGTTCCCTGTGTGAAACCATGACCAGTTCCCTGTGTGAAACCATAACCAGTACCCTGTGTGAAACCATGAAAGGTTCCCTGTGTGCAACAAAAACCTGTTCCCTGTGTGAAACCATGAAAGGTTCCCTGTGTGAAACCGTGACCAGTTCCCTGTGTGCAACCATGACCAGTTCCCTGTGTGAAACCATGAATGGTTCCCTGTGTGAAACCGTGACCAGTTCCCTGTGTGAAACCATGACCAGTTCCCTGTGTGAAACCATGAATGGTTCCCTGTGTGAAACCGTGACCAGTTCCCTGTGTGAAACCATGACCAGTTCCCTGTGTGAAACCATGAATGGTTCCCTGTGTGAAACCGTGACCAGTTCCCTGTGTGAAACCATGACCAGTTCCCTGTGTGAAACCATGAATGGTTCCCTGTGTGAAACCGTGACCAGTTCCCTGTGTGAAACCATAACCGATTCCCTGTGTGAAACCATAACCAGTTCCCTGTGTGAAACCATAACCAGTTCCCTGTGTGAAACCATAACCAGTTCCCTGTGTGAAACCATAACCGATTCCCTGTGTGAAACCATAACCAGTTCCCTGTGTGAAACCATAACCAGTTCCCTGTGTGAAACCATGAAAGGTTCCCTGTGTGAAACCATAACCAGTTCCCTGTGTGAAACCATGAAAGGTTCCCTGTGTGAAACCATAACCAGTTCCCTGTGTGAAACCATAACCAGTTCCCTGTGTGAAACCATAACCAGTTCCCTGTGTGAAACCATGAAAGGTTCCCTGTGTGAAACCGTGACCAGTTCCCTGTGTGAAACCATGACCAGTTCCCTGTGTGAAACCATGAATGGTTCCCTGTGTGAAACCGTGACCAGTTCCCTGTGTGAAACCATAACCGATTCCCTGTGTGAAACCATAACCAGTTCCCTGTGTGAAACCATAACCAGTTCCCTGTGTGAAACCATAACCAGTTCCCTGTGTGAAACCATAACCAGTTCCCTGTGTGAAACCATAACCGATTCCCTGTGTGAAACCATAACCAGTTCCCTGTGTGAAACCATAACCAGTTCCCTGTGTGAAACCATAACCAGTTCCCTGTGTGAAACCATAACCAGTTCCCTGTGTGAAACCATAACCAGTTCCCTGTGTGAAACCATAACCGATTCCCTGTGTGAAACCATAACCAGTTCCCTGTGTGAAACCATAACCAGTTCCCTGTGTGAAACCATAACCGATTCCCTGTGTGAAACCATAACCAGTTCCCTGTGTGAAACCATAACCAGTTCCCTGTGTGAAACCATAACCAGTTCCCTGTGTGAAACCATAACCAGTTCCCTGTGTGAAACCATAACCAGTTCCCTGTGTGAAACCATAACCAGTTCCCTGTGTGAAACCATAACCAGTTCCCTGTGTGAAACCATAACCAGTTCCCTGTGTGAAACCATAACCAGTTCCCTGTGTGAAACCATGACCAGTTCCCTGTGTGAAACCATGAAAGGTTCCCTGTGTGCAACAAAAACCAGTTCCCTGTGTGAAACCATAACCGATTCCCTGTGTGAAACCATAACCAGTTCCCTGTGTGAAACCATAACCGATTCCCTGTGTGAAACCATAACCAGTTCCCTGTGTGAAACCATAACCAGTTCCCTGTGTGAAACCATAACCAGTTCCCTGTGTGAAACCATAACCAGTTCCCTGTGTGAAACCATGAAAGGTTCCCTGTGTGCAACAAAAACCAGTTCCCTGTGTGAAACCATAACCAGTTCCCTGTGTGAAACCATAACCAGTTCCCTGTGTGAAACCATAACCAGTTCCCTGTGTGAAACCATGAAAGGTTCCCTGTGTGCAACAAAAACCAGTTCCCTGTGTGAAACCATAACCAGTTCCCTGTGTGAAACCATAACCAGTTCCCTGTGTGAAACCATAACCGATTCCCTGTGTGAAACCATAACCAGTTCCCTGTGTGAAACCATAACCGATTCCCTGTGTGAAACCATGAAAGGTTCCCTGTGTGAAACCATAACCAGTTCCCTGTGTGAAACCATGAAAGGTTCCCTGTGTGAAGCCATAACCAGTTCCCTGTGTGAAACCATGAAAGGTTCCCTGTGTGAAACCATAACCAGTTCCCTGTGTGAAACCATAACCAGTTCCCTGTGTGAAACCATGAAAGGTTCCCTGTGTGAAACCATAACCAGTTCCCTGTGTGAAACCATGAAAGGTTCCCTGTGTGAAACCATAACCAGTTCCCTGTGTGAAACCATGACCAGTTCCCTGTGTGAAACCATAACCAGTTCCCTGTGTGAAACCGTGACCAGTTCCCTGTGTGAAACCATAACCAGTTCCTTGTGTGAAACCATGACCAGTTCCCTGTGTGAAACCATGACCAGTTCCCTTTGTGAAACCATGACCAGTTCCCTATGTGAAACCGTGAACAGTTCCCCGTGTGTAACCATGGAAGGTTCCCTGTGTGAAGCCACCCACACAATTTTCTCACTGAAATCGTTCTTCTGAGAACAAATCAAATCATATTTTATTTGTCACATACACATGGTTAGCAGATGTTAATGCGAGTGTAGCGAAATGCTTGTGCTTCTAGTTCCGACATTGCAGTAATAACCAACAAGTAATCTAACTAACAATTCCAAACTACTGTCTTATTCACAGTGTAAGGGGATAAAGAATATGTACATAAGGATATACATCACTGGTGCTGCACAGGTGCTGTAGGAGGTGTTAATCACTGTCGTCTATTCTCGTCAACAACACAGGGTGCTTCCCTGTTCCTTATTCCCTGTTCAGTCTAAAGTAGTTTGCTAAATATGAAATCGGACGCTGTTTGAACGTCAGCCCAGGTGTTGAGAAGAAGACAGATACATAATTTAATTGGTGCAAGAAGATTGAATTGAGAGTCCTTGTGGCCATGTGCCAGTGATTCCTTGTGGCCATGTGCCAGTGAGTCCTTGTGGCCATGTGCCAGTGAGTCCTTGTGGCCATGTGCCAGTGAGTCCTTGTGGACATGTACCAGTGAGTCCTTGTGGCCATGTGCCAGTGAGTCCTTGTGGCCATGTGCCAGTGAGTCATTGTGGCCATGTGCCAGTGAGTCATTGTGGCCATGTGCCAATGAGTCCTTGTGGCCATGTGCCAGTGAGCCCTTGTGGCCATGTGCCATGAGTCCTTGTGGCCATGTGCCAGTGAGTCGTTGTGGCCATGTGCCAGTGAGTCCTTGTGGCCATGTGCCAGTGAGTCCTTGTGGACATGTGCCAGTGAGTAGTTGTGGCCATGTGCCAGTGAGTCCTTGTGGACATGTGCCAGTGAGTCGTTATGGACATGTGCCAGTGAGTAGTTGTGGCCATGTGCTAGGGAGAAGTGCGGGCATTTTCGTGTAGTATTTTTTCAGGTACTTGTCACCGCTAATTCTCAAGTGTTTTTGATCTTACTTAGCCAAACCCTTCAAAGTTATCATATCATCTGTTACACTTCTTTACATCATATATGTTCTCTCTGTTCCCATCTGTTTCTTGTGGCAGGGAGGGAGGGAATGAGCGGCACACAGAAAAAGAGAGTTAGAAAGAGATATAGAGTGGCAGTGAGAATGGATGCATAGAGAAAGAGAAAATCAGGGACAGTGAGGGAGAGATGAGTGAGAGAGATGCTAGAGAGAGGGAGGCAGAGAGAGGGGCAGAGAGAGGGGTTTGGTACTAATACACGGAGCTAATAGGGAATAATGTTTGGGAGCTCGTAATAAAAGCACAAAAATACAATGAAAAGTCTATGAACAGTTGTTGCATTCCTCAAAACCTCCTTGATTGATGGTGTCAATTTTAAAGCTTGGGAGCCTCCCAGTTCTTATGAAAAGTCTTAGAGACAATAAATGAGCACTCTTATTATTCTCTCAGCCTGTCTGTACTCCCATCCTTCTCCGTTAAGTGCTAAGAGAAACCTTGTCTGATCATGTTCGATCAGCGCTACTGTAGATGCTTATGCAGGTATAAATGGACAACAGAAAATGTAACTACCAGACCTATTAGAGCCTGAAACGATGTCCTCTGGAAACCATAGTGCCATAAGTCCTGCTGGAACAGTGCCTCAGTGACCTGGAGAGTGGTAAGGAGAGCAGAGAGAGGGCTAAAATGTCAGGATTTGGAGAACCTTTCCACAACAACCATAACAGTGGTGAGACCATCAGATGGGGGCCATGTGCCCAGTAACACAATCTATGGACAGAAGGGACCAAGTTCGCTGAGGCACAGAAGGGGAATGAGTTTCCCTGCTGGAGCGTGCCAGGGAGATTTGGTTTGGGCACATACGGAACATGAGTTACAATAGCGGGCAACATCCTGGGCCAAGGTGGGCCACCAGTACTTTGCGGAGATAGATTGAATGGTGTGGGTGAGACCTGGATGTACAGCGGCCAGGGAAGTGTGCGCCCAGGTCAACAGCCCATCCCTTACCTCCGTTGGGACGTAGGTGTGCTCCGGAGGGTAGGTAGCAGGCGTGGGTTACCTCTCCACAGCCTTACGGATGTCCACGTCTACATCCCAAAGCACAGGGTCAGCGATTCGGAAGGGAGGAATGATGGATGCACTCAAGACTGAAACTTCTCACGAATAGTGGAGACTGGACAGGGCATCGGCTTTGATGTTCTTTGAACTTGGGGTGAAGTTGAATCTAGAGAAGAACAGGGCCCAGCTTGCTTGGCGTGAGTTCAGCCGCCTTGCTATCCATATGTACTCTAGGTTTCAAAAGTCAGTGAGGATAAGAAATGGGTCCTTGGTGCCATCCAGCCAGTGTCACCATTCCTCTAATGCCAACTTCACTGCCAGGAGCTCCTGGTTGTTGACGTGATAGTTATCTCTGCAGGAGACAGTTTCTTAGAGTTGTATGAACATGGATACAATTTCTGTGGTTTACCTTGGCGTTGGGACAGGACGGCCCCCACGCCCACTTCTGAGGTGTCCACCTCCATCACAAAGGGCAGCATAGGATCTGGGTGTTTCAGTAACAGAGCGGAGGTGAAATGCCCCTTCAGAAGGTGGAAGGCCTCATCGGCTGCAGGACTCCACACCAATTTACGAGGACCGGCCTTGAGAGAGGTGAGAGGAGAGGTGATGTAGCTGAAATTTTTATTGAAGCAGCGGTAGAAGTTGGCAAACCCCAAAAACTGTAGTCTCTTTACGGTGGTTGGGACTGGCCATGACCTGACTGCCCCAAACTTCCTCTCACCAGGAGCACTGGCTTATTCCATCCGCTGGAGGCTGCTACGGCCCAGAAGGTGAGGGTGTACTCTGCAGTGGTCTGGGCACCTTGCCGGTGTTGGAATAGTCGCTCACTTCCATCTCTGCCCTCTGGTGGATCGTCAAAGATCGCCCTGAACAGAGCCATAAACCTCTCGTAGGAACCCATCTCTTCCTTGCCTCCCTCTCAGACTGCTGGTGCCCACTCTAACACTCACACGGTCAGCAGGGAAATGGCCGTGGCAACCTTTGATCTCTCGGTGGAGGGGGCTCCTATCTGATCGGCGAAATAGAGGGAGCACTGGAGTAGGAGGCAACGACATTTGGATGGAGTCCCGTGATACTTGTCTGGGAGGGACAGTTGGGCATGGCTGACCTGGGCGCTCAACTGGGTAGGCTGGGGTTCTGGCTCGCTGGTACGACTCATGGTAGGAGGCCCTCCGATAGTTGGAGGTGATTCCTCTCGGGTGGTGTCAAGGTGGTGGAGGATGCGGAGGACCTCATTCATAGCCGTACCCAGTTGTGCCAGCTGATCATGATGTGGCAGAGTAGTTGTCCCTGTTCGCCGACTGTCTGGGAGAATGCTTTATCTTCTGCTACTTCCATATGGAGATCTAGTATTCTGTAACGTGGCACTTCAGCCACCGATGGTCGGGAAGCAGGTGCAAAGGGTAAGTTTAATGATAAGGGTAGAATAAACAAATCAAATCAAATTTTATTTGTCACATACACATGGTTAGCAGATGTTAATGCGAGTGTAGCGAAATGCCTGTGCTTCTAGTTCCTTACACAGTGTAAGGGGATTAAGAATATGTACATAAAGATATATGAATGAGTGATGGTACAGAGCAGCATAGGCAAGATACAGTAGATGGTATCGAGTACAGTATATACATATGAGATGAGTATGTAAACAAAGTGGCATAGTTAAAGTGGCTAGTGATACATGTATTACATAAGGATGCAGTTGATGATATAGAGTACAGTATATACGTATGCATATGAGATGAATAATGTAGGGTATGTAACATTATATAAGGTAGCATTGTTTCAAGTGGCTAGTGATATATTTACATCATTTCCCAACAATTCCCATTATTAAAGTGGCTGGAGTTGAGTCAGTGTCAGTGTCAGTGTGTTGGCAGCAGCCACTCAATGTTAGTGGTGGCTGTTTAACAGTCTGATGGCCTTGAGATAGAAGCTGTTTTTCAGTCTCTCGGTCCCAGCTTTGATGCACCTGTACTGACCTCGCCTTCTGGATGATAGCGGGGTGAACAGGCAGTGGCTCGGGTGGTTGATGTCCTTGATGATCTTTATGGCCTTCCTGTAACATTGGGTGGTGTAGGTGTCCTGGAGGGCAGGTATTTGCCCCCGGTGATGCGTTGTGCAGACCTCACTACCCTCTGGAGAGCCTTACGGTTGTGGGCGGAGCAGTTGCCATACCAGGCGGTGATACAGCCCGCCAGGATGCTCTCGATTGTGCATCTGTAGAAGTTTGTGAGTGCTTTTGGTGACAAGCCAAATTTCTTCAGCCTCCTGAAGTTGAAGTTCTTCACGATGCTGTCTGTGTGAGTGACCAATTCAGTTTGTCTGTGATGTGTATGCCGAGGAACATAAAACTTGCTACGCTCTCCACTACTGTTCCATCGATGTGGATAGGGGGGTGTTCCCTCTGCTGTTTCCTGAAGTCCACAATCATCTCCTTATTTTTTTTGACGTTGAGTGTGAGGTTATTTTCCTGACACCACACTCCAAGGGCCCTCACCTCCTCCCTGTAGGCCGTCTCGTCGTTGTTGGTAATCAAACCTACCACTGTTGTGTCGTCCGCAAACTTGATGATTGAGTTGGAGGCGTGCGTGGCCACGCAGTCGTGGGTGAACAGGGAGTACAGGAGAGGGCTCAGAACGCACCCTTGTGGGGCCCCAGTGTTGAGGATCAGCGGGTGGAGATGTTGTTGCCTACCCTCACCACCTGGGGGCGGCCCGTCAGGAAGTTCAGTACCCAGTTGCACAGGGCGGGGTCGAGACCCAGGGTCTCGAGCTTGATGACGAGCTTGTAGGGTACTATGGTGTTGAATGCCGAGCTGTAGTCGATGAACAGCATTCTCACATAGGTATTCCTCTTGTCCAGATGGGTTAGGGCAGTGTGCAGTGTGGCTGAGATTGCATCGTCTGTGGACCTATTTGGGCGGTAAGCAAATTGGAGTGGGTCTAGGGTGTCAGGTAGGGTGGAGGTGATATGGTCCTTGACTAGTCTCTCAAAGCACTTCATGATGACTGAAGTGAGTGCTACGGGGCGGTAGTCATTTAGCTCAGTTACCTTAGCTTTCTTGGGAACAGGAACAATGGTGGCACTCTTGAAGCATGTGGGAATAGCAGACTGGT
Source organism: Oncorhynchus keta (assembly GCF_023373465.1). Lineage (NCBI taxonomy): Eukaryota > Metazoa > Chordata > Actinopteri > Salmoniformes > Salmonidae > Oncorhynchus > Oncorhynchus keta. The sequence goes on from NC_068422.1 coordinate 1,525,260, forward strand.
ATAGGGATTGATTGAATATGTCCGTAAACACACCGGCCAGCTGGTCTGCGCATGCTCTGAGGGCGCGGCTGGGGATGCCGTCTGGGCCTGCCGTCTGGGCCTGCAGCCTTGCGAGGGTTAACACGTTTAAATGTCTGAGCCGTTGAACTGAGATTCTACTTTGTCTCTGTACTGACGCTTAGCTTGTTCGATAGCCTTGCGGAGGGAATAGCTGCACTGTTTGTATTCGGTCATGTTACCAGTCACCTTGCCCTGATTAAAAGCAGTGGTTCGCGCTTTCAGTTTCACGCGAATGCTGCCATCAATCCACGGTTTCTGGTTAGGGAATGTTTTTATCGTTGGACAGACCTCAGCGTGGGAGCCTCTTGTTTTAGTTTCTGTCTGTAGGCAGGGATCAAGAAAATGGAGTCGTGGTCAGCTTTTCCGAAAGGAGGGCAGGGCAGGGCCATACATGCGTCGCGGAAGTTAGAGTAACAATGATCCACCCCTGGTTGCGCAATCGATATGCTGATAGAATTTAGGGAGTCTTGTTTTCAGATTAGCCTTGTTAAAATCCCCAGCTACAATGAATGCAGTCTCCGGATAAATGGATTCCAGTTTGCAAATAAAGTTTGTTCAGAGCCATCGATCTGTCTGCTTGGGGGGGATATATACGGCTGTGATTATAATCGAATATAATTCTCTTGGTAGATAATGTGGTCAACATTTGATTGTGCGGAATTCTAAATCAGGTGAACAGGAGGATTTGAGTTCCTGTATGTTTTTTTCATCACACTATGTCTCGTTAGCCATAAGGCATACGCCCCCGCCCTTCTTCTTACCAGAAAGATGTACCAGGAGAAGCGTAATTAACATGACAAAAACCAATGCTGCCTTGACACTGAGGCTACTGAGGGCTAAATAAAGGGAGAGTAATTAAGGTGAGGATGAGGGTCAGGTGTGCGTAACAATGGGTAACATGTGTGCATAATGGTGGGGAGCAGGTGTGCGTAATGATGATTGCCAGGGCCCGTGGTTAGTAGACCGGCGGCGTTGAGCGAAGGAGCGGAAGTAGCCGTTACAACCACTGGATAACTGCCAAATGTGTGCATACTCATTCAGCTGCAGTGTACTGTATGTACAATTTTGTTGCTATTATGTTGCAATTTTGGGGGGGGAATAGCAATACAACCGCTTATGTTGATAAATGAATTGATAAATGAACAAATGAAAGATAGCACTTATTAATATTTAAGAAAGAGATGCAAATTACACAGTGAATAAGATATGGAACATCTGTAGATCTGGAGTCAACTGGCTTGGAGGGGTTGTGTGTGTGTGTGTAGACTACTGAGTCACCTTTATTCAACCCTTATCACCCTGCCACTCTGACAATGGTAGAGTGACAGACACACACACATGCTCAGACACACATATGCACAGAGACACACACACACACACACACACACACACACACACACACACACACACACACACACACACACACACCAGAGAGAAACATGTCAGGTCTTAAACCTCCACTTAGAGGCAGAGTGTGACAGGCAGGCACCCACGCCCGCTCCTCAGGACCATAGCCCTCCCAGTCCACCAGGTACTGCAGGGTCACTCAGACCCTACGAGCCTCCAACAGACGCCGGACCGTGTAGGCTGGGCGTGCATCCACAAGTCGAGGGGGTGGAGGAGCAGTTGTTGGGGGAGAGTATGGACTTGTCCTTACCAGCTTGAGACGGGAGACATGAAAGTATGGACAGACCCTGGGGGAACCCGAACAGACACTCAAATGTCGACAGAGTTCGGCAGTGTGTTATGAGCATACTCCAATTAATGGCCTGAGTGGAGACGAAGCAGCGGAGGAACTTCTCCTACTCTTGGTTGAGAGACTCACCGATGCCCCGAACAGGGAACAGAAGGCCTTCCAATACCGTACGACAAACGGGGGCCCATGATCTGAGACAATGTCCTGGGGGAGTCCATGTAGTCGAAAGACGTGGATAAACATCAGATCAGCGGTCTCCTTCGCTGAAGGCAACTTGGGTAAGGCAATGAAATGGGCTGCCTTGGAGAACCGATGGACGACCACCAGGATAGTGGTAAGCCCTTGAGGTGGAGGTAACCCTGTGATAAAGTCTACTTCCACCCTTTGGTGCCAGGAGGAACCATAACACAGAGTTCAGTCGGTTCATGCATCGCAAATTGCACCCTACTCCCTGTAGAGTGCACTACATTTGAATTGATCAATTAACAATAGTAATGCACTATCAATGGAATAGGGTGCCATTTGGAACTTAACCTTCAAGTCTTGATGTGGTCAATTGGAGTGTGATTGTGCTGTGTCACAGTGAATGTAATATATAAGTATACTATAAAATATATAAAGCATGATAACTCTCAGTCAGCACAGCATCAGTATACTGTATCACTTCTAGCCAAAGGACAGACAAGACAGGCTTTGAATTACATCAAAGGAAGATACAGGACATTGAAGCCAATACAGTTTGTATGTGTGTGCTTTTGTGTGGCTGTGCATGGACATTCAAGCCACTGCAGCACAACAACAATGACAGCAGGTTTTGATATCATCAGACGGGTGGGTGGTGGGTGGTCGGTAGTGGATGGTGGGTGGTCGGTAGTGGATGGTAGGTGAGGAATGTTGGGTGGTCGGTAGTGGATGGTGGGTGGTGGGTAATGGATGGTGGGTGAGGAATGTTGGGTGGTGGGTGGTGGGATAGTATGTGATGAGTGGTGTAGTCTTGTAACAGTGTTTGTCACTTTAATATCATATGTTCTATATATTTCCTGTGATATGCCACTCTGGGTAAATGTGGAATAAGGATATACGGGTGGCTACACTACAGCCCAAGTCCAATCTGTAGTTGAACCTAAACGAACAAGATAGAAAATGCTGTCACAGTGAAAGGATGATTAAAGCCCAATATGTTATGATGACTAGAGACCAATCTGTTAGGATGACCAGAGACCAATCTGTTAGGATGACTAGAGACCAATCTGTTAGGATGACTAGAGACCAATCTGTTAGGATGACTAGAGACCAATCTGTTAGGATGACTAGAGACCAATCTGTTAGGATGACTAGAGACCAATCTGTTAGGATGACTAGAGACCAATCTGTTAGGATGACTAGAGACCAATCTGTTAGGATGACTAGAGACCAATCTGTTAGGATGACTAGAGACCAATCTGTTAGGATGACTAGAGACCAATCTGTTAGGATGACTAGAGACCAAATAGAACAAGCTAAAGGAGCCTGCAGTGTTAGGAGATGAGAAGGGGATGGGTTGCCGTGTGTCTGCCCCCCCCCCACACACACACACACACACAACCCACCACCTACCATTCAGTATTAAGGCATGTACCACCTCATAGTGATTGATACAGTAATGTAATTATCGTTATCTTCATCAGAAGCTGTTGTCACAAACACCTCCATCCATCCAGTGAAAAGCAAATTGTATATGTTATCTCAAACAGGTGACTGTTCGTGTGTTGTAACTGTCCCTGTCAATGGCAGTTTCTAAATACATGATAATAGCAAACGGGATAATAATAATAACATACTATATGCCATTTACCAACATACATGTTACTTATGGGTGGTCACGGGAATTGAACCTACTTTCCTGGCATTGCAATGTCATGATCTACCAACTGAGTTACAGAGGACCATGTTCTACTAACTGAGTTACAGAAGACAACTGAGATGTACTGTTTATACATTACGGTTGATTACATAACATCAGTCTTCTGTCAGGACTCCAAAATTGTGTGTGTATCAGAGATAAGGTCGGCTCCACCAGACAGACAGTATGTCCACCACCACGAGAGGAGAGAGATGGTAGAGTGACCCGAAACCAGAATTGATATATCGTTTTTGAGTGAGAGGTGAACATTATTTCAGATATCTATTGACCTCCCTTGATGAAATTCATCACACAAGGGACAGAGAAAGAAATATAAAGAGAAAATGTGTGAGAGAGACATTGAATAAAGGTAAAGAAAAACAGAAAATGTTATTTTTCAGAAACATTGCGTCTCTCTCTCTCTCTCTCGCTCTAAAAAAAAGTGATATTCACAGACTCACACACAGCGAGCCTCCCTCCTTTCCATCTATTAGCAGCTGGCTGCTGCTGCCGTGCAGAGAATGGGGCTCTGGAGGCTGGCGCTCTGGAGGCAGGGGCTGTGGATGGTGGGGATCATCAGACTGGGGCTGTGGAGGATGGGGCTCTGGAGGCTAGGGATCAGGAGAATTGGGCTCTGGATGCTGGGGATCTGGAGGCTGGGGCTGTGGAGGATGGTGCTCTGGAGTCTAGGGATCAGGGGACTTGGGCTCTAGAGGCTGCTGATCTGGAGGCTGGGGATCTGGGGACTTGGGCTCTAGAGGCTGCTGATCTGGAGGCTGGGGATCTGGAGGCTGGGGCTCTGGAGGCTGGGGCTCTGGAGGCTGTGGAAGTTGTGGCTCATGGCAATGTATTGGTGATTTATTAACTCTCCATTCTCAGGGATGCATACTAACTCTCCATTCTCAGGGATGCATACCAACTCTCCATTCTCAGGGATGCATACTAACTCTCCATTCTCAGGGTTTGCATACTAACTCTCCATTCTCAGGGATGCGTAATAACTCTCCATTCCCAGGGATGCGTACTAACTCTCCATTCTCAGGGATGCGTACTAACTCTCCATTCTCAGGGATGCGTACTAACTCTCCACTCTCAGGGATGCGTACTAACTCTCCATTCTCAGGGATGCTTACTAACTCTCCATTCTCAGGGATGCTTACTAACTCTCCATTCTCAGGGATGCATACTAACTCTCCATTCTCAGGGATGCATACTAACTCTCCATTCTCAGGGATGCATACCAACTCTCCATTCTCAGGGATGCATACTAACTCTCCATTCTCAGGGATGCATACTAACTCTCCATTCTCAGGGATGCATACTAGCTCTCCATTCTCAGGTATGCATACTAACTCTCCATTCTCAGGGATGCATACTAACTCTCCATTCTCAGGGATGCATACTAACTAACTCTCCACTCTCAGGCATGCGTACTAACTCTCCATTCTCAGGGATGCATACTAACTCTCCATTCTCAGGGATGCATACTAACTCTACATTCTCAGGGATGCATACTAACTCTCCATTCTCAGGGATGCGTACTAACTCTCCATTCTCAGGGATGCATACTAACTCTCCACTCTCAGGGATGCGTACTAACTCTCCATTCTCAGGGATGCATACTAACTCTCCATTCTCAGGGATGCATACTAACTCTACATTCTCAGGGATGCATACTAACTCTCCATTCTCAGTGATGCGTACTAACTCTCCATTCTCAGGGATGCATACTAACTCTCAATTTTCAGGGATGCATACTAACTCTCCATTCTCAGGGATGCATACTAACTCTCCACTATCATGGATGCGTACTAACTCTCCATTCTCAGGGATGCATACTAACTCTACATTCTCAGGGATGCATACTAACTCTCCATTCTCAGGGATGCATACTAACTCTCCATTCTCAGGGATGCACAAAAACTGTCCATTCTCAGGGATGCATACTAACTCTCCATTCTTAGGGATGCATACTAACTCTCCATTCTCAGGGATGCATACTAACTCTCCATTCTCAGGGATGCATACTGACTCTCCATTCTCAGGGATGCATACTAACTATCCATTCTCAGGGATGCATACTAGCTCTCCATTCTCAGGGATGCATACTAACTCTCCATTCTCAGGGATGCATACTAACTCTCCATTCTCAGGGATGCATACTAACTAACTCTCCACTCTCAGGCATGCGTACTAACTCTCCATTCTCAGGGATGCATACTAACTCTCCATTCTCAGGGATGCATACTAACTCTACATTCTCAGGGATGCATACTAACTCTCCATTCTCAGGGATGCGTACTAACTCTCCATTCTCAGGGATGCATACTAACTCTCCATTCTCAGGGATGCGTACTAACTCTCCATTCTCAGGGATGCATACTAACTCTCCATTTTCAGGGATGCATACTAACTCTCCATTCTCAGGGATGCATACTAACTCTCCATTCTCAGGGATGCGTACTAACTCTCCATTCTCAGGGATGCATACTAACTCTACATTCTCAGGGATGCATACTAACTCGCCATTCTCAGGGATGCGTACTAACTCTCCATTCTCAGGGATGCATACTAACTCTCCATTCTCAGGGATGCACAAAAACTGTCCATTCTCAGGGATGCATACTAACTCTCCATTCTCAGGGATGCATACTAACTCTCCATTCTCAGGGATGCATACTAACTCTCCATTCTCAGGGATGCATACTGACTCTCCATTCTCAGGGATGCATACTAACTATCCATTCTCAGGGATGCATACTAGCTCTCCATTCTCAGGGATGCATACTAACTCTCCATTCTCAGGGATGCATACTAACTCTCCATTCTCAGGGATGCATACTAACTAACTCTCCACTCTCAGGCATGCGTACTAACTCTCCATTCTCAGGGATGCATACTAACTCTCCATTCTCAGGGATGCATACTAACTCTACATTCTCAGGGATGCATACTAACTCTCCATTCTCAGGGATGCGTACTAACTCTCCATTCTCAGGGATGCATACTAACTCTCCATTCTCAGGGATGCGTACTAACTCTCCATTCTCAGGGATGCGTACTAACTCTCCATTCTCAGGGATGCGTACTAACTCTCCACTCTCAGGGATACATACTAACTCTCCATTCTCAGGGATGCATACTAACTCTCCATTCTCAGGGATAAATACTAGCTCTCCATTTTCAGGGATGCATACTAACTCTCCATGCTCAGGGATGCATACTAACTCTCCATTCTCAGGGATGGATACTAACTAACTCGAAATCTAACTATAATTTATACACACAACATGCCTACCACTTTGAAGATGCAAAATATGTTGTGAAACAAACAAGAAACACCACAAAAAAACTGAAAACTTGAGCGTGCATAACTATATCCCCCCCTAAGTCAATACTTTGCAGAGACACCTTTTGCAGCAATTACAGCTACAAGTCTTGGGGTCTGTCTCTATAAGCTTGACACATCTAGCCCCTGGGAATTTTGCCCATTCTTCAAGGCAAAACTGCTCCAGCTCCTTCAAGTTGGATGGGTTCCGCTGGTGTACCGCAATCTTTAAGTCATACCACAGATTCTCAATTGGATTGAGGTCTGGGCTTTGACTAGGCCATTCCAAGATATCTAAATGTTTCCCATTAAACCACTCCAGTGTTGCTTTAGCAGTATGCTTCAGGTCATTGTCCTACTGGAAGGTGAATCTCCGTCCCAGTCTCAAATCTCTGGAAGACTGAAACAGGTATCCCTCAAGAATTTTGCTGTATTTAGTGCCATCATTCCTTCAATTCTGACTAGTTTCCCAATCCCTGCCGATGAAAAACATGCCCACAAGGAAGCAAGGTGTTGTTCTCAGGTTAATGAAAGGTGTTGGGTTTGCGCCAGACATAGTGTTTTCCTTGATGGCAAAAAACTTACATTTTAGTCTCATCTGACCAGAGTACCTTCTTCCATATGTTTGGGGAATCTATCACATGCCTTTTGGCAAACACCAAACATATTTGCGTATTTTTTTCTTAAAGCAATGGCTTTTTTTCTGGCCACTCTTCTGTAAAGCCCAGCTCTGTGGAGTGTACGGCTTATAGTGGTCCTTTTGGACAGATACCCCAATCTCTGCTGTGGAGCTTTGCAGCTCCTTCAGGGTTATCTTTGGTCTCTTTGTTGCCTCTCTGATTAATGCCCTCCTTGCCTGGTCCATGAGTTTTGGTGGGCGGCCCTCTCTTAGCAGGTTTGTTGTGGTGCCATTTTCTTTCCATTTTTTAATAATGGATTTAATGGTGCTCCGTGGGATGTTCAAAGTTTCTGATATATTTACAACCCAACCCCAATCTGTACTCCTCCACAACGTTGTCCCTGATCTGTACTCCTCCACAACGTTGTCCCTGATCTGTACTCCTCCACAACGTTGTCCCTGATCTGTACTCCTCCACAACGTTGTCCCTGATCTGTACTCCTCCACAACGTTGTCCCTGATCTGTACTCCTCCACAACGTTGTCCCTGATCTGTACTCCTCCACAACGTTGTCCCTGATCTGTACTCCTCCACAACGTTGTCCCTGATCTGTTTGCAGAGCTCCTTGGTCTTCATAGTGCAGCTTGCTTGGTGGTGCCCCTTGGTGGTGCTTAGTGGTGTTGAATGGCCTTTCGGAACAGGTGTATATATACTGAGATCATGTGACACTTAGATTGCACACAGGTGGACAATATTTAACTAATTATGTGACTTCTGAAGGTAATTGGTTGCACCAGATCTTATTTAGGGGCTTCATAGCAAAGAGGGTGAATACATATGCACTCACCACTTTTCTGTTTAAATTGTTTTCATTTCACTTCAATTTGGACTATTTTGTGTATGTCCATTACATGAAATCCAAATAAATATCCATTTAAATTACAGGTTGTAATGTACCAAAATTCAAAAAACGCCAAGGGGGCTGAATACTTTTGCAAGGCACTTTCAATGCTCATGAAGGCAACAATGGGTATGCAAACCCGTTTAGTCCAAAGTGTTGGTTAGTAGGCTATTTGTGATGCGCAATTGTCATCATGCTCTGTTTACATCATGGGCATAGACATGGACTGAGTCCCAGCCACTGGGGAGCCTGACAGGCCCACACAAGCAGATTGATGTGGTTTAGCCATTGCACAAAAAAGTGTGATTTTGAGAGTGAAAATCTGTAAAAAAAACAACAACACCTGTATAAAAACTAATTTAAAAACACTAAGGAAAACATTGCATTTTTCACACAGGGTGTCTTTCCTTCGCTGGGAAGGCCGTTTGGGAACATTTGAGCAAAATATACCCATTTCTCCAGGCACCCCTACACATCTGCATGGGGCCGATGGAAAGACAGCAGTCACACACAGCATAATGTTAAAGGATAATGTAAGGGTTTTCCTGTGGTGAAGGAGAAGCGGACCAAAATGCAGTGTGGTGGTTATTCATGTTCTTTAAAAAAAGGAACAAGACATGAAATAACTAACAAAACAATAAACCTAAACAGTCCTATCTGGTGCAATCACAGAGACAGGAACAATCACCAACAAACACAGTGAAACCCAGGCTACCTAAATATGGTTCCCAATCAGAGACAACTAATGACACCTGCCTCTGATTGAGAACCATACTAGGCCGAAACATAGAAATACCCCAAAACATAGAAAAACAAACATACAGTGCCCACTGTCAAACATGCCACTGCCACTCTTCCATAAAGGCCAGATTTGTGCAATATACGACTGATTGTTGTCCTATGGACAGAGTCTCCCACCTCAGCTGTAGATCTCTGCAGTTCATCCAGAGTGATCATGGGCCTCTTGGCTGCATCTCTGATCAGTCTTCTCCTTGTATGAGCTGAAAGTTTAGAGGGACGGCCAGGTCTTGGTAGATTTGCAGTGTTCTGATACTCCTTCCATTTCAATATTATCGCTTGCACAGTGCTCCTTGGGATGTTTAAAGCTTGGGAAATCGTTCAGTAGTACTTTAAAGTATTTTTACTTACTTAAGTACTTTACAACACTGCTGCCGTCTCGTGACAGACGGAGCCCCATCTGTGCAAAAGCTCACCATTCGATCCCAGGGAATCTGTTTTTTCGTCAGTATAGCCATGCAGTGCACTAAACATCCCCTGTGCCGTGTCATGCTCGGGAATCGTGAGACAGTGCTCCTTGGGATGTTTAAAGCTTGGGAAATCTTTTTGTATCCAAATCCGGCTTTAAACTTCTTCACAACAGTATCTCGGACCTGCCTGGTGTGTTCCTTGTTCTTCAAGATGCTCTCTGCGCTTTTAACGGACCTCTGAGACTATCACAGTGCAGGTGCATTTATACGGAGACTTGATTACACACAGGTGGATTGTATTTATCATCATTAGTCATTTAGGTCAACATTGGATCATTCAGAGATCCTAACTGAACTTCTGGAGAGAGTTTGCTGCACTGAAAGTAAAGGGGCTGAATAATTTTGCACGCCCAATTTTTCAATTTTTGATTTGTTAAAAAAGTTTGAAATATCCAATAAATGTCATTCCACTTCATGATTGTGTCCCACTTGTTGTTGATTCTTCACAAAAAAATACAGTTTTATATCTTTATGTTTGAAGCCTGAAATGTGGCAAAAGGTCGCAAAGTTCAAGGGGGCCGAATACTTTCGCAAGGCACTGTAGACTGCCCACCCAACTCACGCCCTGACCATACTAAAATACATACAAAACAAAGGAAATAAAGGTCAGAACGTGACAGTACCCCCCTCAAAGGTGCGGACTCCGGCCGCAAAACCTCAACCTATAGGGGAGGGTCTGGGTGGGCGTCTGTTCGTAGTGGCGGCTCTGGCGCGGGACGCGGACCCCACTTCATTGTCTTAGTCCGCCTTATTGTCTGCTTCCGTGGCCTCCTAACCACGGCGACCCCTCTAAATGACCCCACTGGACTGAGGGGCAGCTCGGGACAGAGGGGCGGAAGCTCTGGACAGAGGGGCAGGGGCTCTTGGCTGAGGGGCAGGGGCTCTTGGCTGACGGGCAGGACTGGCGGCCCCTGGCTGACTGGCGGCCCCTGGCTGACTGGCGCACTGGCGGCCCCTGGCTGACTGGCGGCACTGGCGGCCCCTGGCTGACTGGCGGCCCCTGGCTGACTGGCGGCACTGGCGGCCCCTGGCTGACTGGCGGCACTGGCGGCCCCTGGCTGATTGGCGGCACTGGGCAGACGGGTGGCTCAGGCGGCGCTGGGCAGACGGGTGGCTCAGGCGGCGCTGGCCAGACGGGTGGCTCAGGCGGCGCTGGGCAGACGGATGGCTCAGGCGGCGCTGGGCAAATGGGTAGATCAGATGGCGCTGGGCAGACGGGAGGCTCCGGCAACGTTGGGCAGAAGGGAAGCTCCGGCAACGCTGGACTAAGGAGCTCTGGCGCCTCTGGAATGAGGGGCTCTTGCGCCTCTGGACTGAGGGGTGGGAGCTCTGGTAGCGCCGAACAGGCGGGAGACTCCGGCTGCGCTGGACAGGCGGGAGCACCTGTAGGGGTGAGATGGAGAGACAGCCTGGTGCGGGGGGCTGCCACCGGAGGGCTGGTGCGTGGAGGTGGTACCGGATAGACCGGACCGTGCAGGCGCACTGGAGCTCTTGAGCACCGAGCCTGCCCAACCTTACCCGGTTGAATGCTCCCGTTCGCCCTGCCAGTGCGGCGAGGTGGAATAGCCCGCACTGGGCTATGCAGGCGAACCGGGGACACCGTGCGCAAGGCTGGTGCCATGTAAGCCGGGCCCAAGGAGACGCACTGGGGACCAGATGCGTAGAGCCGGCTTCATGGCACTTGGCTCAATGCTCACTCTAGCCCGGCCGATACGCGGAGCTGGTATGTACCGCACTGGGCTATGCACCCGCACTGGGGACACCGTGCGCTCCACAGCATAACACGGTGCCTGCCCGGTCTCTCTCGCCCCCCGGTAAGCACAGGAAGTTGGCGCAGGTCTCCTACCTGGCTTCGCCACACTTCCTGTGTGCCCCCCCAATACATTTTTGGGGCTGCCTCTCGGGCTTCCTTGCCAGCCGTGTTCCTTCATATCGCCGGCTCCTCTCTCCGGCTGCCTCTGCTCTCCTAGCTGCCTCCACCTGTTCCCATGGAAGGCGATCCTTTCCCGCCAGGATCTCCTCTCAGGTGTAGCAACCCTTGCCGTCCAATACATCGTCCCATGTCCATTCCTCTTTGCGCCGCTGTTGCTGTTGCCCGTTACCACGCCTCTTGGTCCTGTTGTGGTGGGTGATTCTGTAACGGTTTCACTGTGTGTTTGTGGGTGATTGTTCCCATCTCTGTGTTTTGCACCAGATAGGACTGTTTTAGGTTTTCGCACGTTTGTTGTTTTGTTAGTTTATTTGTGTACAGTTTCTTTATTAAAGTACAATGAATAACAACCACGCTGCATTTTGGTCCGCCTCTACTTCACCTAAAGAAAACCGTTACAGATAAGTAGTCCATCATCTCAGACATAATGAGCCATTAGGTCCCAATCATAAGAATACAAAAACACAACCGTTAAGCATTTTCCAATCTCAATGTACAACTACTTCCCATTGCAAAACATATGTCATGTTTAGCACACAAAGTAACCAGTGACCTAAAGTTCAATTTCACAGTTTATGATACAAAAGCAACTTCATAAGAGGTTTTAAAAATAGTTTATATTTGACTCAACGTTCCATGACATACACTAAGGCATTGTTGTCAGAAATGATGGACGCAGTTTAATGCATAATATAATTCACCAATACATTTCTTGGTAGTCCCAAAAATATTGCTATCAGGTTGTAAATCACAGCTGGCCTGGTACATTGTTTGCTGCCTCCATTTGGGATGCACTGTTTCAGTTTCAATTACTCAGTATTCTGGACAAAAAATGACGAATGTAACTAAGGCTGAGAATGTCAATACAATCAAACTAGGAAGGGCAATGATCACAAGTCAGTCATAACGTGGCTTATAGGCTAGCTAGTGTATCTATTTACATAGCAACCTGAAAACATAGAGACTTTAGTTAGCTAGCTAGTGTGACGACCCTCCCACTTTGTCTGCCGTATTCTCTCTCTGTTATTTCCTCATTAGGATGCTGGTGGGCGGAGTTGGGAGGGTCGTCAGCTACATGGGAAACGCCTGGGCCCGGTGTCTCCCAGGATAAATACACCACTTCCCCATTCATGGAGGAGACTCTCTCCATGCAGACACCTTTATGGATTTTGTTGTGTTTCTTGGTGGTTTTTGGGTTGTTTGCGACATCATCTTTCAACACCCTGCATTATAACATTCATGCATGCAAAACACTCACTTACACTACTGATTACTGATTACACACAGCATTGTATATTTTCCTTAGTTGCTTTAGTTAATAAATATATATTTTGTTACGCCTTATCTCCACGTTGTCTCCCTTTTGTTATGGGCTTTGAGCCGGTTCGTGACAAGTGGGGGCTCATCCGGGATTTGAACCCGGGTCCTCTCTCACTGTGATGTGTCAGACCACTAGGTTACTTGCTGCCTGTCCTCTCCGATCTATCACGACTAAATCGGTGTTAAAAGCTTTGACTCAGTTTCTCTCATTGTTTGGAATCCCTAAGGTCATTCAGATTGATCAAGGATCTAATTTTACCTCTAATCTGTTTAGTCAGGTTCTTCAACAGCTCCATATTAAACACAATTTGTCTAGCGCCTATCACGCGCAAAGTCAAGGAGCACTGGAACGTTTCCATCAAACACTTAAGTCTTTGTTGTGAGCTTATTGTACTGAGATGGATAAGGATTGGGAGGAGGGGTTGCCTTGGTTACTGTTAGCCGCTAGGGAAGTTTCACAGGAGAGCACAGGTTGCAGTCCAAATGACCTTGTGTTTGGACATAGGGTGCGTGGACTTTTATCTGTTCTCCAGGATGACTGGAAGTCTCCCGAGCCTCCTCAGTCCATATTATCGTATGTGTGTGATTTCCGGCGACGGCTGTACGCCGCTGGTGAAGTGGCTAAAGAGAAGTTATCATCTTCACAGGAGAGTATGAAGGGCATATTTGCCGAACTGAGCCTCGTCACTTTAGTCCAGGTGACCAGTTTCTTGCTCTGCTGTTGGTTCTCCTTTTCAAGCCAAGTTTCAAGGTCCATATACAGTGGTGCACCAGTACACTGAGCAAAATTATCTAGTTGCCACTCCAGAACGGAGAAAAGCACACCAGCTGTGCCATGTAAATCTGTTAAAACCCTATTATGCACGTTCCTCTGAGACTGAACAGTGGGATTCTACAGAGGACGGTAAACCTGTTTTTTTGGCTTGGGTTGTTTCCTTGGGTTCTTGTCGCGCTAGATCTGTGCATGAGGAGGAAGATGTTCCTGGTCCTGACGATTGTATATTGCAGGGTAGATTGAAAAATTCAAAAACACTGGATATTTTAGGCAGTCTTCTCACTCACCTACCTGTTGATGGGCGGAAAGAGATGGTTGATCTGATTCAGAGATTTCCAGGTTTGTTTTCTGATACACCTACACATACAAACTTAATAGAACATGATATTGACATTGGAGATGCTGACCCCATTCGTCAGCGGTTCTATAGAGTTTCTTCAGAGAAACTACGTTGTCTGGATGCTGAGGTCAAGTACATGCTGGAGAGTAAGATAGCAGAGCCTTCTTTCTCCAGTTGGGCTTCTCCCTGTATCTTGGTCAGTAAACCGGATGGAACAAACCGTTTTTGTATGGACTACCGTAAGGTAAACAGTGTCACAAAGCCAGATTCATTTCCTCTTGCTCGGATGGAGGACTGTGTTGATCAAGTCGGTGCAGCTAAGTTTGTGAGTAAATTTGACCTGTTGAAAGGCTATTGGCAGGTGCCACTGACGAGTAGGGCACGTGACATCTCTGCCTTTATTACACCCTTTGGTCTGTACTCTATTCGGTTATGAGTTTCGGTCTGCGCAATGCACCTGCCACTTTTCAGCGACTTATGAACAAGGTTGTCGCCGGTCTGACCGGGTGCGCTGTTTATTTGGAGATGTAGAGATATATGCAGATACTTGGGAAGAACATCTGTCCCGTATTCAAGCCTTGTTCGAAAGTCTGGCTGCGGGTCGCCTCACAATCAATCTGGCTAAATGTGAGTTTGCTCAGGTGAGCGTTACATACCTTGGAAAAGTGGTTGGGCAGGGTGAAGTGCGTCCTGTTCGGGCTAAAGTGGTGGCTATTGATGCTTTTCCACCACCAACTACTAAAAAGGAGCTGATGCGTTTCTTGGGCATGATTGGTTATTACCGTAGTTTTTGTAATAACTTCTCTACTGTGGTCGCTCCCTTGACAGATATGCTGAAAGCTAAGGCTGTTTACGTTTGGTCTACTTGTTGTCAACACGCTTTTGAAGATGCAAAGAGGTTGCTGACCTCAACTCCGGTGCTGGCTGCTCCTCGCATGGATTTGTCATTTACCTTGCAGGTGGATGCTAGTCATGTGGGTGCAGGTGCAGTTTTGCTGCAAGCAGATGTGTCTGGTATTGAGAGGCCTGTTAGTTTCTTTTCCAAAAAGTTTAACAATTATCAGTTGAACTATTCGGTTATTGAAAAGGAAGCGCTAGCACTCATTTGGGCGCTACAACACTTCGAAGTGTATGTCGGGTCGGGGGTAGTACCCATTGTGGTCTACACCGACCATAACCCCCTCACTTTTGTGTCCAAACTAGAGGATAATGCGATGGTGTTTATTTTTACAATCATTCCATTTCGATGTGAGGCACATCCGGGGGACTGAAAACGTGATTGCTGATACAGTTGAATGCAGATGGCTTTATCTAACTTCTGATGGCCTAGCCAATGGTTGACTTTGCTAGTTAGATTTATCTCCCTAGAGAGCAGCAAAGAAAAGTCCTGATTGGATTTTTTTCTTCTTCAGTGTTAACCCTTTCCTTTCCAACAAAACTTGATGATATTAAATCAGGTCATTGAAAATAAAAATATAATTATTATTTTACTATTATATATTTTTTTAAACGTTTTTCTTGACTGTGTCGAGTGTAACGGCAAGGATCGGGATCAATACGCAGCTTGGCATCTTCAATGCCATCGGAAGATTCCCAGAACATATTCCAGTCTGTGCTAGCAAAGGAGTCCTGTAGTTTAGCATCTGCTTCATCTGACCACATTTTTATAGACCGATGTCACTGGTGCTTCCTTCTTTAATTTTTGCTTGTAAACAGGAATCAGGAGGATAGAATTATGGTAAGATTTGCCAAATGGAGGGCGAGGGAAAGCTTTGTACGCGTCTCTGTGAACATTTAACATGCTGATAGAAACTAGGTAGAACTGATTTAAGTTTTAAGTTTCCCTACATTCGCTGGAAAGGGAAACAGAGATTTTGTGGAAAAATCAGGGTGCCTTTCGAGGATCAGGAGACGAGTTGCTAATCTGCCCTTGCCTTCCGTCCTACTAGCTAATGTTCATTTGCTGGTAAATAACTTGGACGAGCTGAAAGCACGTATATCCTACCTCCCCTCCGGCGCCATCGTAAATCCCAGGTGATAGAACTTAAAGTGGAAGAGAAGACTAACATACACACACACACACAATTGGATGAGGGAAATTTGAAATGTGATGTGTGTCAACAAATATGACACATAAAGAAGCAAAAGATTAGGTAACTATCATGTTCTTTGGCTGACAGACTGGCTGGCTGGTTATGTTTATATTCAGTACGATTAATTTCCCTAATTAGAAAAAGTTAATAAAAAATACACTCTTCACAACTCTGGTGGGAACAAGGAAATCATACTGTTTGCGTCCCAAATGGTACCCTATTGCTTATATAGTGCACTACTGACCAGAACCCTAAAGGACAGTAGGGTGCCATTTGGAATGCACACACTATTTGATTCAGAGTATCTCCGCAGGGGTAGAGTGGTTGGGATCATTGTATGTATGCTGAAGGGTTATTTGACAAATTCCATATAATTATATGAGCAAGAAACATTGACTTGTCACTTAAGGGAGCTTGTAGTACATTTAATCTTTATTAAAATTAAAACACATAAATATATTATTTACATAAGTATTCAGACCCTTTGCAATGAGACTCGAAATTGAGCTCAGGTGCTTCCTGTTTCCATTGATCATCTTTGAGATATTCCTACAACTTGATTGGAGTCCACCTGTTGCAAATATAATTTATTGGTTGTGATTTAGAAAGGCACCTGTTTATATAAGGTCCCACAGTTGACAACGCATGTCAGAGTCATGAGGTCGAAGGAATTGTCCGTACTGCTCCAAGACTGGATTGTGTGAAGCATAGATTTAGGATATCAAAAGGGTACCAAAATATTTCTGTAGCATTGAAGGTCCCCAAGAACACAGTGGCCTCTAACATTCTTAAATGGAAGAAGTTTGGAACCACCAAGACTCTTCCTAGAACTGTTCGCCCAGCCAAACAGAGCAATCGGGGGAGAAGGGCCTTAGTCAGGTAGGTGACCAAGAACCGATGGTCACCCTGACAGAACTCCAGAGTTCCTCTGTGGAGATGGGAGAACCATCTGGAAAGACAGCAATGTCTGCAGCACTCCACTAATCAGGCCTTTATGGTAGAGTGGCCAGACAGAAACCACTCCTCAGTAAAAGGCACATGACAACCTGCTTGTCACAGATGAACTGGTCATGGCAGAAGTAGCAGTAACTCACTACAGTATTACAGCTGTTCTGGTCATGGCAGCAGTAGTAACTCACTACAGTTTACATATGTTCTGGTCATGGCAGTAGTAGTAACTCACTACAGTATTACATCTGGTCTGGTCATGGCAGTAGTAGCAGTAGTAGTAACTCACTACAGTATTACATATGTTCTGGTCATGGCAGTAGTAGCAGTAGTGGTTGCTCACTACAGTATTACATCTGTTCTGGTCATGGCAGTATTAGTAGCTCACTGCATTTTACATCTGTTCTGGTCATGGCAGTTTTTTATTTATTTATTTATTTTTTTATTTTACCTTTTTTTAACCAGGCAAGTCAGTTAAGAACAAATTCTTATTTTCAATGACGGCCTAGGAACAGTGGGTTAACTGCCTGTTCAGGGGCAGAACGACAGATTAGTAGTAACTCACTACAGTATTACATATGTTCTGGTCATGGCAGTAGTAGCAGTAGTAGTAACTCACAACAGTTTTACATCTGTATTGGTCATGGCAGTATTAGTAACTCAGTACAGTATTACATCTGGTCTGGTCATGGCAGTAGTAGCAGTAGTAGTAACTCACAACAGTTTTACATCTGTATTGGTCATGGCAGTATTAGTAACTCAGTACAGTATTACATCTGGTCTGGTCATGGCAGTAGTAGCAGTAGTAGTAACTCACTACAGTTTTACAGCTGTTCTAGTCATGGCAGTAGTAGCAGTACCTCACTACAGTATTACATATGTTCTGGTCATGGCAGTAGTAGCAGTAGTAGTTACTCACTACTGTATTACATCTGTTCTGGTCATGGCAGTATTAGTAACTCACTACAGTATTACATCTGGTCTGGTCATGGCAGTAGTAGCAGTAGTAGTAACTCACTACAGTATTACATATGTTCTGGTCATGGCAGTAGTAGCAGTAGTAGTAACTCACTACAGTATTGCATCTGTTCTGGTCATGGCAGTATTAGTAGCTCACAACATATGACAGCTGTTCTGGTCATGGCAGTAGTAGCAGTAGTAGTAACTCCCGACATATTACAGCTGTTCTCATCAAGGCAGTAGTAGTAGTAACTCAATACAGTATTACAGCAGTTCCAGTCATGGCAGTAGTAGCAGTAGTAGTAACTCACTACATATTACAGCTGTTCTGGTCATGGCAGTAGTAGTAACTCACTACAGGTTTACATCTGTTCTGGACATGGCAGTAGTAGAAACTCACTACAGTATTACATATGTTCTGGTCATGGCAGTATTAGTAGCTCACTACATTTTACTTCTGTTCTGGTCATGGCAGTAGTAGCAGTACTAGTAACTCACAACAGTTTTACATCTGTACTGCTCATGACAGTAGTAGTAACTCAGTACAGTATTACATCTGGTCTGGTCATGGCAGTCGTAGCAGTAGTAGTAACTCACTACTGTATTACATATGTTCTGGTCATGGCAGTAGTAGCAGTAGTAGTAACTCACTACAGTTTTACAGCTGTTCTAGTCATGGCAGTAGTAGCAGTAGTAGTAACTCACTACTGTATTACATATGTTCTGGTCATGGCAGTAGTAGCAGTAGTAGTAACTCACTACAGTATTGCATCTGTTCTGGTCATGGCAGTATTAGTAGCTCACAACATATGACAGCTGTTCTGGTCATGGCAGTAGTAGTAACGCACTACATTATTACATATGTTCTGGTCATGGCAGTAGTAGCAGTAGTAGTAACTCACTACAGGTTTACATCTGTTCTGGACATGGCAGTAGTAGAAACTCACTACAGTATTACATATGTTCTGGTCATGGCAGTATTAGTAGCTCACTACATTTTACTTCTGTTCTGGTCATGGCAGTAGTAGCAGTACTAGTAACTCACAACAGTTTTACATCTGTACTGCTCATGACAGTAGTAGTAACTCAGTACAGTATTACATCTGGTCTGGTCATGGCAGTCGTAGCAGTAGTAGTAACTCACTACTGTATTACATATGTTCTGGTCATGGCAGTAGTAGCAGTAGTAGTAACTCACTACAGTTTTACAGCTGTTCTAGTCATGGCAGTAGTAGCAGTAGTAGTAACTCACTACTGTATTACATATGTTCTGGTCATGGCAGTAGTAGCAGTAGTAGTAACTCACTACAGTATTGCATCTGTTCTGGTCATGGCAGTATTAGTAGCTCACAACATATGACAGCTGTTCTGGTCATGGCAGTAGTAGTAACGCACTACATTATTACATATGTTCTGGTCATGGCAGTAGTAGCAGTAGTAGTAACTCACTACAGTTTTACATCTGTATTGGTCATGGCAGTATTAGTAACTCAGTACAGTATTACATCTGGTCTGGTCATGCCAGTAGTAGCAGTAACTCACTACAGTCTTACAGCTGTTCTAGTCATGGCAGTAGTAGCAGTAGTAGTAACCCACTACAGTAGTACAGCTGTTCTAGTCATGGCAGTAGTAGCACTAGTAGTAACTCACTACAGTAGTACAGCTTTTCTAGTCATGGCAGTAGTAGCACTAGTAGTAACTCACTACAGTATTACAGCTGTTCTAGTCATGGCAGTAGTAGCAGTAGTCGTAACCCACTACAGTAGTACAGATGTTCTGGTCATGGCAGTAGTAGCAGTAGAAGTAACTCACTACATATTACAGCTGTTCTGGTCATGGCAGGAGTAGCAGTAGT
The DNA here is from genome assembly GCF_023373465.1 of Oncorhynchus keta. Classification (NCBI taxonomy): domain Eukaryota; kingdom Metazoa; phylum Chordata; class Actinopteri; order Salmoniformes; family Salmonidae; genus Oncorhynchus; species Oncorhynchus keta. Next base: position 1,545,235 of record NC_068422.1, read on the forward strand.
CGTAACCCACTACAGTATTACAGCTGTTCAAGTCATGGCAGTAGTAGCAGTAGTAGTAACTCACTACAGTATTACAGCTGTTCTGGTCATGGCAGTATTAGTATCTCACTACATATTGCAGCTGTTCTGGTCATGGCAGTAGTAGTAGCTCACCACAGTATTACATCTGTTCTATTCAATGCAGTAGTAGCAGTAGTAGTAACTCACTACAGTATTACATCTGTTTTAGTCATGGCAGTAGTAGCAGTAGTAGTAACTAACTACAGTATTACAGCTGTTCTGGTCATGGCAGTAGTAGCAGTAGTAGTATCTCACAACAGTTTTCCATCTGTATTGGTCATGGCAGTATTAGTAACTCACGAGAGTATTACAGCTGTTCTGGTCATGGCAGTAGTAGCAACTCACTACAGTATTACATCTGGTCTGGTCATGGCAATAGTAGCAACTCACTACAGTATTACATCTGGTCTGGTCATGGCAATAGTAGCAGTAGTCGTAACTCACAACAGTTTTACATCTGTATTGGTCATGGCAGTATTAGTAACTCACTACAGTATTACATCTGGTCTGGTCATGGCAATAGTAGCAGTAGTCGTAACTCACAACAGTTTTACATCTGTATTGGTCATGGCAGTATTAGTAACTCACTACAGTATTACATCTGGTCTGGTCATGGCAGTAGTAGCAGTATTAGTAACTCACTACAGTTTTACATCTGTATTGGTCATGGCAATATTAGTAACTCACTACAGTATTACATCTGGTCTGTTCATGGCAGTATTAGTAACTCACTAGAGTATTACATCTGGTCTGATCATGGCAGTAGTAGCAGTAACTCACTAGAGTATTACAGCTGTTCTGGTCATGCCAGTTGTAGCAGTGATAATAGAGTGTATATGGGGAGATAGTTGGGGTTGGGGGTGAATATTATTTAGTCACATCTCCCTCAGGAATTGAGCACTGCTGTGTCAGTCTCACACACACACACAAATACGCACGCACGCACACACGCACTCACTCAGTCACTCACCCAGTCAATCACTCACTCACACACACACAACCTTACCAATAATCTCCAGCTGAATTCGAGGAATGACAAGAACAAGAGAAGCAAAACAAGACAGAGACTAGATTAGAGGAGATGAAGTGTAGGATACATTCACCAGTTAATTAAACTCAATATATCATGCTAGCATGCATAGTGCTCACTGTCTGGATGGGTAGGGTTGAATCTCAGGGTGAAGCGACACACACACACACACACACACACACACACACACACACACACACACACACACACACACACACACACACACACACACACACACACACAAGGATGGGATTGGTTGGATTTTGGTGTACAGTTACAAACACACACACACGTACGCACAAACATACACAATGGGTGTGGTTGGATCTTGGGGTGCGGCAGTAGTGCAGTTATGTTTACATTTGTCCGGTGGTGCTACCCAGTAGGGAGCAGCACTTACCCAGATCTGAGCTCTCTCTCGTAGAGGAGTGCTGGGTTCTGGAGAGCTGGAACTGGTGGGGTAGAGGAGGGGTAGAGGAGAGCTGGAACTGGTTTGGTAGAGGAGAGCTGGAACTGGTGGGGTAGAGGAGAGCTGGAACTGGTTTGGTAGAGGAGAGTTGGAACTGATGGGGTAGAGGGGAGCTGGAACTGGATGGGGAAAGGGAAGAGCTGGAACTGATTTGGTAGAGGAGAGCTGGAACTGGTTTGGTAGAGGAGAGCTGGAACTGGTTTGGTAGAGGAGAGCTGGAACTGGTTTGGTAGAGGAGAGTTGGAACTGGTGGGGTAGAGGAGAGCTGGAACTGGTTTGGTAGAGGAGAGTTGGAACTGGTGGTGTAGAGGAGAGCTGGAACTGGTGGGGTAGAGGAGAGCTGGAACTGGTGGGGTAGAGGGGAGCTGGAACTGGATGGGGAAAGGGAAGAGCTGGAACTGGTTTGGTAGAGGAGAGTTGGAACTGGTGGGGTAGAGGAGAGCTGGAACTGGTGGGGTAGAGGAGAGCTGGAACTGGTTTGGTAGAGGAGAGTTGGAACTGGTGGGGTAGAGGAGAGCTGGAACTGGTGGGGTAGAGGAGAGCTGGAACTGGTTTGGTAGAGGAGAGCTGGAACTGGTGGGGTAGAGGAGAGCTGGAACTGGTGGGGTAGAGGAGGGAAAGAACTGGTGGGGGTAGATGAGGAATGGATCTGGTGGGGGAGGTAGTTGAGGGCTTGAACTGGTGGGGGTAGATGAGGGCTGGAGTTGGTGGGGGGTAGATGAGGGCTGGAACTGGTGGGGGGTGGAGGAGGGCTGGATCTGGTGGGGGTGGAGGAGGGCTGGATCTGGTGGGGGGGTAGGAGGGCTTGAACTGGTGGGGGCTAGATGAGGGCTGGAGTTGGGGGGGGAGGAGGGCTGGAACTGGTGGGGGGTGGAGGAGGGCTGGATCTGGTGGGGGGTGGAGGAGGGGCTGGATCTGGAACTGTGGGGGTGGAGGAGGGCTGGATCTGGTGGGGGGTGGAGGAGGGCTGGATCTGGTGTGGGGTGGAGGATGGCTGGAGTCTGGTGAGGGGGAGAGGGCTGGAACTGGAGGGGTGGAAGGGGGATCTAGAGGAGTAGAAGATGGCTGGAGTTGGGGGGTGAAGGAGGGCTGGAGCTGGTGAAGGGGTGGAGGAGGGCTGGAACTGGTGGGGGTGGAGGCTGGGCTGGAGGGCTGGGTGGGGGGTGGAGGAGGGCTGGATCTGGTGGGGGTGGAGGAGGGCTGGAACTGGTGGGGGGTGGAGTAGGGCTGGATCTGGTGTAGGGGTAGAGGATGGCTGGAGTTGGTGGGGTAGAGGAGTGCTGGAGCTGGTGAAGGGGTAGAGGAGGGCTGGAACTGGTGGGGGTGAAGGAGAGCTGGAACTGTTGGGGGGTGGAGGAGGGCTGGATCTGGTGGGGGGTGGAGGAGGGCTGGAACTGGTGGGGGATGGAGTTGGGCTGGATCTGGTATAGGGGTAGAGGGGGGTAGAGGAGGGCTGGATCTGGTGGGGGGGTAGAAGAGGGCTGGATCTGGTGGGGGGGGGTAGAAGAGGGCTGGATCTGGTGGGGGGAGGAGGGCTGGATCTGGTGAGGGGGGTAGAGGAGGGCTGGACCTGGTGGGGGGCTGAGGAGGGCTGGATCTGGTGTTGGGGTTGAGGATTGCTAGATTTGGTGGGTGGAAGAGGAGGGCTAGAGCTGGTGGGTGGAAGAGGAGGGCTAGAGCTGGTGGGTGGTAGAGGAGGGCTGGAGAGGAGCTTCTACACCTGCATTTCTTGCTGTTTGGGGGTTTCGGATAGATTTCTGTACAGAACTTTGTGACCTCAGGTGATGTAAGAAGGTCTTTATAAATAATTTGATTGAAATTGGATTAATTGATTGGAGCTGGTGGGGTAGAGGAGGGCTGGAGCTGGTGGGGGGTAGAGTAGGGCTGGAGAGGAGGGCTGGAGCTGATGCGGGTAGAGGAGGGATTGAACTGGTGGGGTAGTGGAGGGCTGGAGCTGGTGGAGGGGTAGAGGAGGGCTTGAACTGGTGGGGGTAGAGGAGGGCTGGAGAGGAGGGCTGGGACATTTGGAGGGGAGGTAGAGGAGTGCTGGAGCTGGTGGAGGGGTAGAGTATGTGTGTATATGTATGTACAGCAAGAGGGCTGGAAGGGGGAAGGGGACTGGGAATGTTTCCCAAATGGCACCCTCTTCCATATTCCACCCAGTTACGTATCCCACCCTTTTCTCTGGTCAAAAGTAGTGTACTATGTATGGTATAGGGTGCTTTTTGTGAGGGTGTCAATAGGGCTGGTTGTATGTAAGATGGGACTCATCAGATATCATCCTCTGTGGTAATACAGCTGGCTGTCTCCCCTACTGACTGTAACATACCTAGCTACTTTACCCCTAGCTACTGTTTCCCTAGCTACTTTACCCCTAGCTACTGTTTCCCTAGCTACCAACCAGTTAGGGTCTTTCAACCAGACTTCACTACTGACTGTAACATACCTAGCTACTGTACCCCCTAGCTACTGTTTCCCTAGCTACTGTTTCCCTATAACTGTTTCCCTAGCTACTGTACCCCTAGCTACTGTTTCCCTAGCTACCAACCAGTTAGGGTCTTTCAACCAGACTTCACTACTGACTGTAACATACCTAGCTACTGTACCCCCTAGCTACTGTTTCCCTAGCTACCAACCAGTTAGGGTCTTTCAACCAGACTTCACAACTGACTGGAATATACCTAGCTACTGTACCCCAAGCTACTGTTTTCCTAGCTACTGTTTCCCTAGCTACTGTTTCCCTAGCTACTGTTTCCCTAGATACCAACCAGTTAGGGTCTTTCAACCAGACTTCACTACTGACTGGAATAACCTAGCTACTGTGCCCCTAGCTACTTTACCCCTAGCTACTGTTTCCCTAGCTACTATACCCCTAGCTACTGTTTCCCTAGCTACCACCCAGTTAGAGCCCTAGTTACACCTAGCTACCACCCAGTTAGAACCCTAGTTACACCTAGCTACCACCCAGTTAGAGCCCTAGTTACACTTAGCTACCACCCAGTTAGAACCCTAGTTACACCTATCTACCACCTAGTTAGATCCCAAGCTATCCCTTGGTACCACCTAGTTAAAACCTTTTAAACTAGATTTCTGAAGTTATACTGACAGAGAGAGAGAGAAAGAGAGACAGAGAGAAAGTCACAGAGAGAGAGAGCTAGAGAGAGAGACCAACATGTGTTTGTGTTTGAGTTCCTCTCTCTCTCGCAATTTATTGGCATGGGAAACACATGTTCATAATGCCAAAGCAAGTGAAATAGATAACAAACAAATGTGAAAAGAGCAATAATAAATCTATTCTCTTTCTTTCTTTCTTTCTGCCTCTACCCTCTGTCTACCCCCACCTCTCTGTCCCTGTCTCTCCCTTCCCCTGCCCCCTCCCCCCTCTCAAATGATTTTGCTTTAGAACATTGAAAAGGCAATTTGTGACTAGACACAGGGATTTATTTAAAGAGACATTGGGGAGCGTTAAATGGCTATTGAAGGAATATTAATAAAAGCATCACTATAATTGCTTTAATCTCTTCCACTAACCCTGTTTTTTGAGTTTTTTTGCTGTATTGGGAGACAAAGTTATTTAGTGTTTATAGTATATTTAGTGTATATAGTATATTTAGTGTATTTAGTGTATATAGCTACAATGTATTCAGAAAGTATTCAGACCCCTTGATTTTTTCCACGTTTTGTTAATTTATAGCCTTATTCTAAAATGGATTAGAAAACGAAAATTCTCCTCAATCTACACCCAATACGCCATAATGACTAAGCACTTTTTTTTGTTTTTATGTTGGCAAAGGTATTGCAATTTAAAAACGGAAATATTACGCTTACATAAGTATTCAGACCCTTTATTCAGTACTTTGTTGAAGCACCTTAGGCAGTGATTGCAGCTTCGAGTCTTCTTGGGTATGACACTATATGCTTGGCACACCTGTTTTCTCTACAGATCCTTTCAAGCTCTTTCAGGTTGGATGGGGAGCATCAACATACAGCTATTTTCAGGTCTCTCCAGAGATGTTCGATTGGGTTAAAGTCTGGGCTCTGCCTGGACCACTCAAGGACATTCATAGACTTGTCCTGAAGCCACTCCTGTGTTGTCTTGACTGTGTGCTTAGGGGCGTTGTTCTGTTGGAAGGTTAACCTTCGCCCCTGTCTGAGGTCCTAAGCGCTCTGGAGCAGGTTTTCATCAAGGATCTTGGATCTCTGTACTTTGCTCCATTCATTTGTCCCTTGATCTTAGCTAGTCACTCAGTCGCTGCCGCTAAAAAACATCCCCACAGCATGATGCTGCCACCACCATGCTTCAATGTAGGGATGGTGCCAGGTTTCTTCCTGATGTGATGCTTGGCATTCAGGCCAAAGAGTTCAATTGTGGTTTCATCAGACCACATAATCTTGTTTGTGATGGTCTGATAGTCATGTAGGTGCCTTTTGGAAACTCCAAACGAGCTGTCATGTGCCTTTTACTGAGGAGTGGCTTCTGTCTGGCCACTCTACCATAAAGGCCTTACTGGTGGAGTGCTGCAGAGATGGTTGTCCTTCTGGAAGGTTCTCCCATCTCCACAGAGGAACTCTCGAGCTCTATCAGAATGACCATAGGGTTCTTGGTCACCTCCCTGACCAAGGCCCTTAACCCCAGATTGCTCAGTTTGGCCAGGTGGCCAGCTCTAGGAAGAGTCTTGGTGGTTCCCAACTTCTTCAATTTAACAGTGACAGAGGCCATTGTGTTCTAGGGGAATGTCAATGATGCAGACATGTTTTTGTCCCCTTCCCCAGATCTGTGCCTCGACAGAATCCTGTCTCGGAGCTCTACTGACAATTCCTTAAACCGAACTGCTTGGTGTTTGCTCTGACATGCACTCAACTGTGGGACCAATCAATTTAATTTACCACAGGTGGATTTCAATCAAGTTGTAGAAAGATCTCAAGGATGATCAATGGAAACAGGATGCGCCTGAGCTCAATTTCGAGGCTCATAGCAAATGGTCTGTAAATAAGGTATTTCTGATTTTTATTTGTAATAATTTTGCCCCAAAAATTTGAACCGGTTTTCGCTTCATAATTATGGGTTATTGTGTGTAGATTTATGAAGAACAACATTTATTTAATCAATTTTAGAATAAGGCTGTAACGTATCAAAATGTGTAAAAAGGGAAGTGGTTGGAATACTTTCTGAATGCCTTGCTATGTAGTTGCCTCCTCAGCACAACACAGTGCAGTTACTGCAGTAAGATGCTATGGAGGAGTCCTTGAGAGGAGCATTACATTTGTAAAATCTTAATTTGATCACCCTGTTGCAGGATAACTTATCCTCTTCTCCACACATGAACGAGGGTCAGATTTCACATCATGTTCTTTACACTAGTTTAAAACTACAGTCTGAGATTTATAAAATGACAACACAGTGTCCCCGCCACTTGTTTTAGTATATAGCATAGGATAAATATCAATAACCACTAAACAGATTCCCAGCTTTAAAGTTGGATTTATTATCAACATATTTACTGTTTACTTTCTTGTCTGTTTCAAAATAACCACTGTAAGGGGGAGTGTAGGGGCAGTGAGGGAGTGAGGGAGTGTAGGAGAGTGAGGGACAGTAAGGGAGAGTGTGGGAGTGAGGGACTGTAGGGGAGAGTGAGGGAGTGTAGGGGGAGTAAAGGAGTGTAGGAGAGAGTGAGATAGTATAGGGGAGCGTGAGAGAGTATGGGGAGAGTGAGGGAGTGTAGCGGGAGTGAAGGACTGTAGGGGAGAGTTTGGGAGTGTAAGGGAGTGAGGGAATGTACGGGGAGTGAGTGTAGAGAGATGTGGGTGTAGGGGGAGAGAGGGAGTGTAGGGGGAGTAAGGGAATGAATTACTTACTCTAGCTTTAATGGAATCAGTTGATACAATCTTGTGTTAAATTTTGAACATCCTAGTTTCCGGAATCTGGTGTGACACACTACAAGTGTTTCTAACTGGAGAAGCTAGAAGTAGCTTTTGGCTGTGGGATGTGCTCACTGCTTAGAGTGTTAGAGTGATTGAGCAGAGAAAAAGAGGGAGGGAGATGGGTGGGTGAAAGAGTGAGTGAGTGAGTTAGTGAGTGAGTGAGTGAGTGAGAGTTTATGCTGACTGGATAATCTCATGCAGTGTACTGCTGTACTGTGCTGTAGTGTTGAGCCCCCAACCAGCTGCTCCATTCATAGCTGCTCAGAAAGAGAGAGGCACATTGAGTAATAGAGTGAGAGTGGGTAGAGAGAGAGAGAAGGAAATGTATGATCATAATAGAGACACATATTTCCCTCAGATTACACGGATCATGGAAAACAAACCCAATTTTGATAAACTCCCATATCTACTGGGTGAAATACCATAGTGTAAAATCACAGCAGCATGAAAAGGGCAACCAGTGACTAACAAACACCATTGCAAATACAACCAATTTTTATGTTTACAGTGCCTTGCAAAAGTGTTCACACCCTTGGCATTTTTCCAATTTGGTTTCATTACAACCTGTAATTTAAATATATTTCTATTTGGATTTCATGTAATGGTGAAGTGAAATGAAGAAATTCTACAAAATTAAAAGTGGTGCGTGCATATGTTTTCACCCCCTCTGCTATGAAGCCCCTAAATAAGATCTGGTCACATGATCTGTCACATGATCTCAGTATATATACAGTTCTGAAAGGCCCCAGAATCTGCAATATCACTAAGCAAGGGGCACTACCAAGCAAATGGCACTATAAAGACCAAGGAGCTCTGCAAACAGATCAGGGACAACGTTGTGGAGGAGTACAGATCAGGGTTGGGTTGTAAAAATATCAGAAACTTTGAACATCCAACTGAGTACCATTAAATCCATTATTAAAAAATTGAAGGAATATGGCACCACAACAAACCTGCTAAGAGAGGGCCGCCCACCAAAACTCATGGACCAGGCAAGGAGGGCATTAATCAGAGAGGCAAACAAAAAGACCAAAGATAACCCTGAAGGAGCTGCAAAGCTCCACAGCGGAGATTGGAGTATCTGTCCATGGGACAATTTAAGCCGTACACTCCACAGAGCTGGGCTTTATGGAAGAGTGGCCAGAGAAAAGCCATGGCTTAACCTCTCTAGGGTACGTGGGCGTCCCACCTGGCCAACATCCAGTGAGGTTGCAGAGCGCCAAATTCAATTACAGAAATGCTCATTATAAAAATTCTGAAAACAAAACATATTTTAACTTCTTATTGAACCAACCACGGTGTCATATTTATAAAATGCTTTTCGGCAAAAGCATACCTAGCCCAGAACATACCTAGCCCAGAACATAGCCCAGTTGACAAATGATTAAACAGTAACCAGCCAAGCAGAAGCGTTACAAAACTCAGAAATAGGGATAAAATGAATCCCTTACCGTTGATGATCTTCATATGGTGGCAATTAGAAGACATTAATTAAATCAATAAATGTTCCTTTTGTTCGATGAAGTCTCTTTATATCCAAAAACCTCTGTTTTGTTAGCGTGTTTTCTTCAGTAATCCACAGGCTCAAACTCAGTCAAAACAATATATGTAAAGTTCATAGAAACATGATAAATGATGTTTATATTCAATCCTCAGGTTGTTTTTTAGCCTAAATGATCTATAATATTTAACCCGGCAATAATGTTGTCAATATAAAAGGTAAACAAGAAAAGCACATGCGCCAAAAAAAAGCTCTGCGACACGTTAGGGTCCACTCTTTCAGACTGGTCTTACTCCCTCATAAGAATACAAGCCTGAAATGATTTTAAAGACTGTTGACATCTAGTGGAAGGCATAGGAACTGCAAAGTCAATGGATACTGTAATGGCATTGAATAGAAAACTACAAAACCAACAACAACAAAAATACTTCCTGAATTGATTTTTCTCAGGGTTTTGCCTGCTAAATCAGTTCTGTTATACTCATAAACACGATTTTAGTGTTTTCTATCCAAATCTACCCATTATATGCATATCATATCTTCTGGGCCCGAGTAGCAGGCCGTTGAATTTGGGCATGCTTTTCATCCAAAATTCCAAATGCTGCCCCCTACCCTAGAGAGGTTGAAGAAATAAATAAGCAAACTAATTTGGTGTTTTCCAAAAGGCATGTGAGAGACTCCCCAAACATATGGAAGAAGGTACTCTGGTCAGATGAGACTAAAATGTTGCTTTTTGGCCATCAAGGAAAACACTATGTCTCGCGCAAACTCAACACCTCTAATCACTCTGAGAACACCACAGTGAATCATGGTGGTGGCAGCATCATGCTGTGGGGAATTTTTTCATCGGCAGGGACTGGGAAACTGGTCAGAATTGAACGAATGATGGATGGAGCTAAATACAGGGAAATTGAGGGAAACCTGTTTGTCTTCCAAAAGACTGAGATGGAGGTTCACCTTCCAGCAGGACAATGCCCGTAAGCATACTGCTAAAGCAACACTGGAGCGGTTTAAGAGGAAACATTTAAATGTCTTGGAATGGCCTAGTCAAAGCCCAGACCTCAACCCAATTGAGAATCTGTGGCATGACTTAAAGATTGCTGTACACCACCGGAACCCATCCAACTTGAAGGAGCTGGAGCAGTATTGCCTTGAATAACGGACAAAAATCCCAGTGGCTAGATGTGCCAAGCTAATAGAGACAGACCCCAAAATAAATGCAGCTGTAATGTCTTCTAATGGTGGCTCTACAAAGTATTCACTTTGGGGGGGTGAATAGTTACGCAGGCTCAAGTTTTCTGTTTTAATTTGTCTTATTTCTTGTTTGTTTCACCAAAAAATGAATATTTTGCATCTTCAAAGTGGTAGGCATGTTGTGTAAATCAAATGATACAAGCCCCTCAAAAATCTATTTTAATTCCAGGTTGTAAGGCAACACAATAGGAAAAATGCCAAGGGGGGTGAATACTTTTGCAAGCCACTGTATTTATTTCCCCTTTTGTACTTTAACTAATTGCACATAAAATGGCATTTGAAATGTCTTTATTATTTTGGAACTTTTGTGAGTGTAATGTTTACTGTTAATTAGTATTGTTTATTTCACTTTTGTGTATTATCTAGTTCACTTGCTTTGGCAATGTTAGCATATGTTTGCATTGCCAATATATCCCTCAAATTGAGAGAGAGAGAGTAGAAGAGAAGCTTGCCTGAGCCAACACACCACATAAAGCACTCCTGTGTACTGACTGAAGACCCTTCAATGATATGACTAGAACTCATTACAACACATGCCTGACCTGTGTCTGGGGCAGAGATGGTGTGACAATGACGGAACAGACACACAGTATTGAACATATTTTTGGTATTATTTGATTCCATTTGGTTTATTTTTGTTTGATGCAAAACACGGAACCAATCCATATCAATCAGATCTGAATGCCATATACATTCTGACAGAAAATATATTCCCACCTTCTGATTGGACTTTAAATCACCAATGGTTAAACGGATGAGTAGTTTAAGTTTTAAACTGTGCTTTGGGGCACACAGCAATATACAGATGGTCTCTCTAATTACCCGGAAGTCAAAATAGTCATGCTGATATAAAAATATAGGGAGAAAAGTGTCCGTAAATAACCGAGTTGGTTTATTAAGAGGACACACACCATGGGCAAGGTAGTCTTTTCACAAAGGCAATCAGTAAAAAACAACGTTGTTGTAACACTTGATTAGAATTGATAACTATAGTTATATTGACAAGGAAATCGATTCAGACAGCATTATACTGAGTATTACTTCTATGTAATGTCTCCAATTTGATTAGCTCACTATTACCTTTCATTGTGTAAACATAATCAGATGGTATCTACAGTTCAGTGGCAACACATGGATGTGGTTATCATAATCATCATCTTCATTATCATCAACATCATCCTCACCACCAGCATCATAATCATCATCATCATTATCATCACCATCATCACCAGCATCATCATCATCTCCATCATCACCAACATTATCACCATCATCGTCATCGTTGTCATCATCATCATCATTACCATCATCATCTTCTTCATCACTACATAAACACAATGACTCTTACACTTTGCTGTTCTTTATAAAACAACCAAACATCTGCTTTGGAATATACAAGATACACTTCCTTCTCATCAAGATACACTTCCTTCTCATCAAGATACACTTCCTTCTCATTAAGATACACTTCCTTCTCATCAAGATACACTTCCTTCTCATCAAGATACATTTCCTCCTCATCAACTCACACTTCCTTCTCATCAAGATACACTTCCTTCTCATCAAGAAACACTTCCATCTCATCAAGATACACTTCCTTCTCATCAAGATACATTTCCTTCTCATCTTTAAAACCTTATTTTCTCTTTCTTTTTTGTGTCAACAGGAAAAAGGAAACATTGCAGTTATATTTAATGTTGGAACGGACGACATAAATATCGAGGAGACAGCAAAGTTTGTAAATGATGGAAAGTACCATATAGTGAAGTTTACGCGGAGTGGCGGTAACGCCACACTACAGGTGGATGACCTACCTGTCATAGAGCGCTATCCCACAGGTAAGACACGCCTTAATACCTTCCCAGCATCATCTCTGCTCACAGTGCTCTCTACCACACTTTGAATGTACCTGTACTTGAAATGACCAAGAATGGTATCCTAACTGTTGTCAGGTGAAGATTTAATATGTTGGGCTATTTAGAAATGGTGTATGACATGTTTTTGGTTGTTTTGTCATTTATATATACTGTGCTTATTTCTCATAATAATACTGTCCGTTTTTTATACAGTAACCTTTGAAATGTCAACATGTCAGCAGAACGATTACTATTGTGTTGAGAAGGCTTTAAATATCAACACTTGGGTGTCTTGAATTCACAGCATTTTAACTATTAAAAGGCTTTGACAAAGGCTACAGAGGATCCAAGTCAGATTAATTATTTAATGTCTTGTTATATGTTACAGCATTTGTCATGTTCCCACATATAGGCTACTCTAACCAGGAAGTGAACGTGTTCTGTTACCCAGGAACACCCATAGCTTTCACTGAAGTAAGTTTAGACAGCAAATTGAAATGGCCAAATTCTAGTGGATTATAAAGTATTTAGCCATATTTTAAAAGGTGAAATTATGGCATGGGGTGGCATTTTATTTCCATGGCAATGTCCTACTGTCCACTAGGGGCAACGCAAGCATCTATTAGCATCTAGTTTAAACCACGAGCTACAATTCAGAAGATTGGGGGTTCAATCCCAGTGCTAGTTTTATTTTGAAATGTTTGTTTTTCTATTTGAACCATCACAAACCTTAACCACTCGGAATCAATGCCTAATCTTAACCCCAATGACTCAATCTAACACTAATGCCAACATTTCAGGATGAAATCCTCATTTCAACCGTCAAGGTTAGTTTCAGTTTAAATTGTGCGCAGTTTGACTGACAGCTAACATACATCAAAATATGCAGGATTTAAAACAGCACCACAGATGGCCGCACATGCCAGAATTAAAAGGCCATATCTCTGTTGCTGCAAGTATGCCAGTTTCTTTGGAGATTGTTTTGCAAAATTGTCTACTCTAAACAAATTTGAATTATTTCAAGGGATACAGTATGGTTAATCCCATTAATTGACATAACGGTTGGAATATTGGAACTGGCATGTCACTTCCTGTGATGTCCTTTCTGTAAATATTATTGTCTATCCTCTGGACAAATATTATGTAGGGAGACTCAATGATAATCTATGTTTGCCTGAAACAGCAAACAGTTTCACTGTATTCTTATGGTATAAGATGTATAAAATAGAATATGAACATATTACCCACGCTCTGTCATGACAGTTCTCAGGAAAAGAGCCTTTGGAACAGGGGACTAGTTTATAGGAGAATTGCCCAAAACAAGGGGAGTAATTGCGAAAGGGGCCTTGCTCATATGGGTGGACCCTGCCTGGTATGTGAGGATCCTGGTGCATAGGGGAGGGGCCTAGCTCATAGGATCAGGATCGCCTGAGTCTAACTCAACAATCTTGGCATGAGTACAAACCAGAGATGATTTCAACCTGTCCGCCCTCCTCTCCTCCTCCTCTAATGTTTGTTGACCTTTTCAGGCGGCCCAGTGCATTCACCAAAACTAAAGAGGGCTTTTATGGCTGGGGACAGATTCGCTCGTCACTCTTCGCCTCAGGTAGACAGGCGAAATGAATGCCTTGTGACAGGCAGAAAACATGGAGGAACATTCACCGCAGGGTTAATAGACTGATGGCTGTATAGTTTTTAGAGGATCTATGGTTGCTATAGGATCTTAGCTGTGCAAGAGAGAGACTCACTGACACACAGACGGACAGGCACACAGACGGGCAGAAAAACGCAGACAGACAGAAACACACACACACACACAAACACACATACATACATACATAGACACATATAAATGCACTAAATCTTTTGGATACTTGAACAGATAATTGCATCTTTAGACAGACATTTTGGGGCAAAAAAGAGTAGATAACATGTTGCACAGAGAGATGTCTAAAAGGAAGTAGATTAATTTAGTTGAAGGTTGGTTAGCTCTCTAATGAATTCAGAGCTGCATGTTTACATTTGGTGTGAGGGGAGGAGTAATTAACCAAGGATATTTCTCAACGGCAGATTAAACTCACCGGCTCAATGGAGGAAATCAAGACAAAACAAAGAATCAAGAAAAAAAACAACATTTCAACAACTCCTCCTGAATGTCTTTGAGTCAGAATTCATTGTCTGTCTAAATCTGCATTAGGATCATTTGTTACCTAAAATATATTATTTTACTTTAATTAATTTGTTACCATTTGTTTCAGTGGTATAACAAAAACGTGTAGAAGGCAATTATGTCATTGTTATTATGTAAGTAAGGCCACAATCGTTAAGACTTCATATCAGTGAATTCTAATTCAAATACTTGTCAGCTAAACATTCACTTTCAGATATCATTTTCTGTTTTATTTCTTAGCTGCTGTATTGGAATGGCCTTCATTATCAAACGTGCAGTTGAATGTAAACATGTAAAACAGTTACTATTTGGATTTGATTAAAGACAAGTGTATCTACAGCTTGTTTCCAATCTAAATGGTCTCTTTGGGCATGGTCAATTACATGTAAGTGCGGTGGTGAATGCAGACACATCGTATTCAGAAGCTTTGGTTGGTCTTTTTATAGAGCTCATTCACACAGACTAGACACGTATTAAACACAAACATTATTGGCATTTTTCCATTCCCAAAACTCCTAAGACAGACCTGTTTATTTTCTCTATTAATTCTGACTTGACATGGAGTTCAGTATAATGTCCTGAAATATGTCAGACGAAAGTTTTTCAAAGTCAGTGCAATAAAATAAAAAATAAATCACGAGAGATGAATTAGATTTTGTGCCACTTGATTGACTCTGTGTCTCAAAGAACGACTGATAAGCCACCAGAATGAAACAACCAAAGAAAGGAGGGAGGGAAGAGGAGTGGGAGAGATAAGAAGAAGATGAAGAACTTGTTACATATTTTTGTATTTCACATCAAGCAGAGTAAAAACATGTTATAGTTATATAGTATGATACATCAACAGAGCCAAGACAGTCCTACTGGTGTCTCTCATTGTAATTCTAGGAAAGGAAACCAACAGAGCCAAGACAGTCCTACTGGTGTCCTCATTGTAATTCTAGGAAAGGAAACCATTATACAAAATAACATTGAACATGGATATGCAGTGTAAGTCATTTTGAATTTCCAAACAACATTTAATCAACAGACACACATTCAAATCCACCTATAGTTGTTTGGAGATATGAGGGGGTTTTTCAACTGCGTCTTCCGTCATGACGTCCCCTGTATGCCCACCCGCTAGCCTGCTAGCTGCGGCCCACTAGCTGTCTAGAGCACATCGGACCGTTAGCTTAAGAGGCCCGTCGGACAAATTATTTTGCCACTATACCTATTTTGCCAATTGGCCTGGTTTACCACACGAGCCCGGCTGATCCATCCTCTGACCTGAAACCCCCCAACAGAGGCTAGCCAGCTAACTAGCTACGAGCTAGCCACTGCTAGCGGTCATCAGCTACCTTTAGCCCGGACAACTCTCGCCAGTCTGCACAGCGCAACTCAAACCAGAGAAAATTGGACTCATTTTTCTCCATATCTACGGATTCCTACCTCAAGCTCTGAACCTTTTTTTTACTCACCTAGATCAACGCAGCTAGCTAGCTACTCTCCGAGTGGCCACTCATGGCTAAGGTCTCTGTCCCGAAGCAAGAACCAATTAGCCTGAAGCTAGCCTTGCTAGGCCCATCTGCTAGCTTGCTAGCCGCGGCCCACTAGCTGTCTAGAGCACACCGGACTGTTAGCTTAAGAGGCCAAACGGACAAATTCTTTGGCCACTATACGTATTTTTCCAATTGGCCTGGTTTACCACACGGATCCCTACTGATCCATCTGCCAACATCACAGCACGAGGGAGCCACAACAGACCTTCCATCGCAACGTCCCTCAAAGGCCCTTCGCTAGCTTGCTAGCCCCGGCCCGCTAGCTGCCTGAAGCCACTCGCTGGACTCCTATGATCACTTGGCTACGCATGCCTCTCCCTAACGTCAATAGGCCTTATTAGGCCTTACTAGCCCTGCTCAATATGCCTTAGTTAACACTTTAGTTCCAGCTCCCACACATGCAGTGACATCACGTGGTTTAAATTATATTTCTAGAGACAATAGCTCTATCATTGTCACTCTATGCACAGGTTTTCACCAATGTATTCACATCCTACCATACCTTTGTCTGTACATTTTGTCTTGAATCTATTCTACCGTGCCCAGGAATCTGCTCCTTTTACTCTCTGTTCTGAACGTACTAGATGGACAGTTCTTTTAGCCTTTAGCCATACCCTTATCCTACTCCTCCTCTGTTTCTCTGGTGATGTGGAGGTTAATCCAGGCCCTGCAGTGCCTAGCTCCACTCAAATTCCCCAGGCGCTCTCATTTGTTGACTTCTGTAACCATAAAAGCTTTGGTTTCATGCATGTTAACATTAGAAGCCTCCTCCCTAAGTTTGTTTTATTCACTGCCCTAGCACACTCTGCAAACCCGAATGTTCTAGCCGTGTCTGAATCCTGGCTTAGGAAGACCACCAAAAACCCTGAAATTTTCATCACTAACTATAACATTTTCCGACAAGATAGAGCTTCCAAAGGGAGCGGAGTTGCAATCTACTGCAGCGATAGCCTGCAGAGTTCTGTCTTAATAACCAGGTCTGTGCCCAAACAATTTGAGCTTCTACTTTTAAAAATTCACCTCTCTAGAAACAAGTCTCTTACCATTGCCGCTTGCTATAGACCACTTTCTGCCCCCAGCTGTGCCCTGGACACCATATGCGTATTGATTGCCCCCCATCTGTCTTCAGAGCTCGTGCTGCTAGGTGACCTAAACTGGGACATGCTTAAGACCCCGACAATCCTACAGTCTCAGTTTATAGCTCTCAATCTCACACAAATTATCAATGAACCCACCAGGTACAACCTCAAATCCGTAAACATGGGCACCGTCATAGATATCATCCTAACCAACCTGATCTCCAAATACACCTCTGCTGTCTTCAACCAGAATCTCAGCGATCACTGCCTCATTGCCTGCATGCGTTAACAAACAGATCACCGACGATTTTGAATCCCACCATACCTTCTCCGCTATGCAATCTGGTTTCAGAGCTGGTCATGTGTGCACCTCAGCCACGCTCAAGGTCCTAAACGTCATCATAGCCGCCAACGATAAGAGACATTACTGTGCAGCTGTATTCATCGACCTGGCCAAGGCTTTTGACTCTGTCAATAACCACATTCTTATTGGCAGACAACAGCCTTGGTTTCTCAAATTACTGCTTCGATAGGTTCACCAACTACTTCTCTGTCAGAGTTCAGTGTGTCAAATCGAAGGGCCTGTTGTCCGGACCTCTGGCAGCCTCTATGGGGGTGCCACAGGGTTCAATCCTCTGGCCGACTCTTTTCTCTGTATACATCAATGATGTCGCTCTTGCTGCTGGTGATTTTCTGATCCACCTCTACACAGACAACACCATTCTGTATACCTCTGGCCCTTCTTTGGACATTGTGTTAACTAACCTGCAGACAAGCTTAAATGCCATACAACTCTCCTTCCGTGGCAACCAAATGCTCTTAAATGCAAGCAAAACTAAATACATTGGACATCTATAAGTACCTAGGTGTCTGGCTAGACTGCAAACTCTCCTTCCAGACTCACATCAAACATCTCCAATCTAATATCAAATCAAGAGTCGGCTTTCTATTCCGCAACAAAGCCTCCTTCACTCACGCCGCCAAACTTACCCTAGTAAAACTGACTATCCTACCGATCCTCGACTTCGGCGATGTCATCTACAAAATTGCTTCCAACACTACTCAGCAAACTGGATGCAGTTTATCACAGTGCTATCCGTTTTGTCACTAAAGCACCTTATACCACCCACCACTGCGACTTGTATGCTCTAGTCGGCTGGCCCTCGCTACATATTCGTCGCCAGACCCACTGGCTCCAGGTCATCTACAAGTCCATGCTAGGTAAAGCTCCGCCTTATCTCAGTTCATTGGTCACGATGGCAACACCCATCAGTAGCACGCGCTCCAGCAGGTGTATCTCACTGATCATCCCTAAAGCCAACACCTCATTTGGCCGCCTTTCGTTCAAGTTCTCTGCTGCCTGTGACTGGAACGAATTGCAAAAATCGCTGAAGTTGGAGACTTTTATCTCCCTCACCAACTTTAAACATCTGCTATCTGAGCAGCTAACCGATCGCTGCAGCTGTACATAGTCTATCAGTAAATAGCCCACCCAATTTACCTACCTCATCCCCATACTGTTTATATTTATTTACTTTTCTGCACTTTTGCACACCAGTATCTCTACCTGTACATGACTATCTGATCATGTATCACTCCAGTGTTAATCTGCAAAATTGTAATTATTCACCTGCCTTTTGCACACAATGTATATAGACACTTTTTCTCTTTTTTCTGTGTTATTGACTTGTTTATTGTTTACTCCATATGTAACTCTACGTTGTTGTCTGTTCACACTGCTCTGCTTTATCTTGGCCAGGTCGCAGTTGTAAATGAGAACTTGTTCTCAACTAGCCTACCTGGTTTAATAAAGGTGAAATAAAAAAATATTGTTATTTATTTGATTTACTTTGCTCCTTTGCACCCCAGTATCACTACTTGCACACTCATCTTCTGCACATCTATCACCCCAGTGTTTAATTTGCCATACTGTAATAATTTCATCACTATTGCCTATTTATTGCCACACCCCCTTTATTCTATCTCATTTGCACACACTCTATATTTACTTTCCCAATTGTTTTATTGACTGTATATTTGTTTATTCCATGTGTAACTCTGTGGTGTTGTTTGTGTCGCACTGCTTTGCTTTTTCTTGGCCATATCACAGTTGAAAATGAGAATTTGTTCTCAACTAGCCTACCTGGTTAAATAAAACCATTTAAAAAATGGTTCATTTGATTCAGATGAACATATATTAGTTCCATTTCTTACCAGATTCAAGTGTTAACTTCTAGTTAACTACCCATCAAATATGAATGAGTTTAGCTATACACAAATAGGACAACTTCCTATATACATTAAATGGTGCTCTGTTTGAGGATTATCTGAACGGAACAGGATTAATCCAAGCCCACCTCTCTCTCTGTGGCTCTGTATTATACAGCATCCCTTCCCCTTTCCCCCCAGCCATCGGCCCCATTCATAATATAAATGCTTCCAATATGGTTTGTGAGCCTTCACTAATACCTTGGTCGGTCTAGTTGTGTCTCAAATGGCACCTTATTCCCTATATAGGATTCCGATTCCCTATTCCCAATATAGTGACACTCCACTGGATTCCAGTCGAAGATCGCATCCACTACAATACCATGGTGCTTACCTTCATACCAGCAAGAGGAACTGCCCCTCCATACCTACACCTCACTACCGGGCTATGCTCAAACCCTACACACCCAACCCGAGCACTCTGTTCCGTCAACTCTGGTCTCTTGGCCCAACTACCCGTACAGGAGGGCAGATCCTGCTCAGCCCAGTCCAAGCTCTTCTCTGTCCTGGCACCTCAATGGTGAAATATTTTCCTAATTCAACACTTTATTTTATTTATTTATTTTTTATTTTTTTTATTTCACCTTTATTTAACCAGGTAGGCTAGTTGAGAACAAGTTCTCATTTGCAACTGCGACCTGGCCAAGATAAAGCATAGCAGTGTGAACAGACAACACAGAGTTACACATGGAGTAAACAATTAGCAAGTCAATAACACAGTAGAAAAAATGGGCAGTCTATATACAATGTGTGCAAAAGGCATGAGGAGGTAGGCGAATAATACAATTTTGCAGATTAACACTGGAGTGATAAATGATCAGATGGTCATGTACAGGTAGAGATATTGGTGTGCAAAAGAGCAGAAAAGTAAATAAATAAAAACAGTATAAAAACAGTATGGGA
The DNA here is from genome assembly GCF_023373465.1 of Oncorhynchus keta. NCBI lineage: Eukaryota > Metazoa > Chordata > Actinopteri > Salmoniformes > Salmonidae > Oncorhynchus > Oncorhynchus keta. Next base: position 1,565,288 of record NC_068422.1, read on the forward strand.
ATGAGGTAGGAGAAAATGGGTGAGCTATTTACCTATAGACTATGTACAGCTGCAGCGATCGGTTAGCTGCTCGGATAGCTGATGTTTGAAGTTGGTGAGGGAGATAAAAGTCTCCAACTTCAGCGATTTTGCAATTGTTCCAGTCACAGGCAGCAGAGTACTGGAACGAAAGGCGGCCAAATGAGGTGTTGGCTTTAGGGATGATCAGTGAGATACACCTGCTGGAGCGCGTGCTACGGATGGGTGTTGCCATCGTGACCAGTGAACTGAGATAAGGCGGAGCTTTACCTAGCATGGACTTGTAGATGACCTGGAGCCAGTGGGTCTGGCGACGAATATGTAGTGAGGGCCAGCCGACTAGAGCATACAAGTCGCAGTGGTGGGTGGTATAAGGTGCTTTAGTGACAAAACGGATGGCACTGTGATAGACTGCATCCAGTTTGCTGAGTAGAGTGTTGGACGCCATTTTGTAGATGACATCGCCGAAGTCGAGGATCGGTAGGATAGTCAGTTTTACTAGGGTAAGCTTGGCAGCGTGAGTGAAGGAGGCTTTGTTGCGGAATAGAAAGCCGACTCTTGATTTGATTTTTGATTGGAGATGTTTGATGTGAGTCTGGAAGGAGAGTTTGCAGTCTAGCCAGACACCTAGGTACTTATAGATGTCCACATATTCAAGGTCGGAACCATCCAGGGTGGTGATGCTAGTCGGGCATGCGGGTGCAGGCAGCGATCAGTTGAAAAGCATGCATTTGGTTTTACTCTCGTTTAAGAGCAGTTGGAGGCCACGGAAGGAGTGCTGTATGGCATTGAAGCTCGTTTGGAGGTTTGATAGCACAGTGTCCAATGACGGGCCGAAAGTATATAGAATGCACATGACTCCTTCAAAAGAGAAGGAGAGAGAAGGATGGCGTGAGAGAGAGAGAGAGAGAGAGAGAGAGAGAGAGAGAGAGAGAGAGAGAGAGAGAGAGAGAGAGAGAGAGAGAGAGAGAGAGAGAGAGAGAGAGAGAGAGAGAGAGAGAGCAATGGGTTGAGACAGGGATGCAGCTTAAGCCCCACCCTCTTCAACATACATAAACTCAAATCCTTCTGTTCACCTGATTTAGATTTCTCTTCTATTATAATCACAGTCGTATATATTCCCCCCCAAGCAGACACATCGATGGTTCTGAACGAACTTTATTTGACTCTTTGCAAACTGGAATCCATACATCCTGAGGCTGCATTCATTGTAGCTGGGGATTTTAACAAGGCTAATCTGAAAACAAGACTCCCTAAATTGTATCAGCATATCAATTGCGCAACCAGGGCCGGAAAAACCTTGGATCATTGTTACTCTAACTTCTGCGACGCATATAAGGCCCTGCCCCGCCCTCCTTTTGGAAAAGCTGACCACGACTCCATTTTGTTGATCCCTGCCTACAGACAGAAATGAAAACGGGAGGCTCCCACGCTGAGGTCTGTCCAACGCTGGTCCGACCAAGCTGATTCCACACTCCAAGACTGCTTCCATCACGTGGACTGGGATATGTTTCGTATTGCGTCAGATAACAACATTGACGAATACGCTGATTTGGTGTGCGAGTTCATGAGAACGTGCGTTGAAGATGTCATTCCCATAGCAACGATTAAAATATTCCCTAACCAGAAACCGTTGATTGATGGCAGCATCCGCGTGAAACTGAAAGCGCGAACCACTGCTTTTAATTAGGGCAAGGTGACGGGTAACAAGACCGAATACAAACAGTGCAGCTATCAAATAATTCAATCCTTTTGGATTCAATATGAACCCTTTTCTTTTACAGGTTAATATGTTTAGGCTGTAGATCTGTAGTCTCCCCACAGCCTGGTCCCAGATCTGCGGTCTCCACAGTGCAGCCTTCCCTCCGCAAGGCTATCAAACAAGCTAAGCGTCAGTATAGAGACAAAGTAGAATCTCAATTCAACGGCTCAGACACAAGAGGTATGTGGCAGGGTCTACAGTCAATCACGGACTACAAGAAGAAAACCAACCCAGTCACGGACCAGGATGTCTTGCTCCCAGGCAGACTAAATAACTTTTTTTGCCCGCTTTGAGGACAATACAGTGCCACTGACATGGCCTGCAATGAAAACATGCAGACTCTCCTTCACTGCAGCCGAGGTGAGTAAAACATTTAAACGTGTTAACCCTCGCAAGGCTGCAGGCCCAGACGGCATCCCCAGCCACGCCCTCAGAGCATGCGCAGACCAGCTGGCCGGTGTGTTTACGGACATATTCAATCAATCCCTATACCAGTCTGCTGTTCCCACATGCTTCAAGAGGGCCACCATTTTTCCTGTTCCCAAGAAAGCTAAGGTAACTGAGCTTAACGACTACCGCCCCGTAGCACTCACTTCCGTCATCATGAGGTGCTTTGAGAGACTAGTCAAGGACCATATCACCTCCACCCTACCTGACACCCTAGACCCACTCCAATTTGCTTACCGCCCAAATAGGTCCACAGACGATGCAATCTCAACCACACTGCACACTGCCCTAACCCATCTGGACAAGAGGAATTCCTATGTGAGAATGCTGTTCATCGACTACAGCTTGGCATTCAACACCATAGTACCCTCCAAGCCCGCATCAAGCTCGAGACCCTGGGTCTCGACCCCGCCCTGTGCAACAGGGTACTGGACTTCCTGACGGGCCGCCCCCAGGTGGTGAGGGTAGGCAACAACATCTCCACCCCGCTGATCCTCAACACTGGGGCCCCACAAGGGTGCGTTCTGAGCCCTCTCCTGTACTCTCTGTTCACCCACGACTGCGTGGCCATGCACGCCTCCAACTCAATCATCAAGTTTGAGGACGACACAACAGTGGTAGGCTTGATTACCAACAACGACGAGACGGCCTACAGGGAGGAGGTGAGGGCCCTCGGAGTGTGGTGTCAGGAAAATAACCTCACACTCAACGTCAACAAAACTAAGGAGATGATTGTGGACTTCAGGAAACAGCAGAGGGAACACCCCCCTATCCATATCGATGGAACAGTAGTGGAGAGGGTAGTAAGTTTTAAGTTCCTCGGCATACACATCACAGACAAACTGAATTGGTCCACTCACACAGACAGCATCGGGAAGAAGGCGCAGCAGCGCCTCTTCAACCTCAGGAGGCTGAAGAAATTTGGCTTGTCACCAAAAGCACTCACAAACTTCTACAGATGCACAATTGAGAGCATCCTGGCGGGCTGTATCACCGCCTGATACGGCAACTGCTCCGCCCACAACCGTAAGGCTCTCCAGAGGGTAGTGAGGTCTGCACAACGCCAGGACACCTACACCACCCGATGTTACAGGAAGGCCATAAAGATCATCAAGGACAACAACCACCCGAGCCACTGCCTGTTCACTCCGTTATCATCCAGAAGGTGAGGTCAGTACAGGTGCATCAAAGCTGTGACCGAGAGACTGAAAAACAGCTTCTATCTCAAGGCCATCAGACTGTTAAACAGCCACCACTAACATTGAGTGGCTGCTGCCAACACACTGACACTGACTCAATTCCAGCCACTTTAATAATGGGAATTGATGGAATGATGTAAAATATATCACTAGCCACTTTAAACAATGCTACCTAATATAATGTTTACATACCCTACATTATTAATCTCATATGCATACGTATATACTGTACTTTATATCATCTACTGCATCCTTATGTAATACATGTATCACTAGCCACTTTAACTATGCCACTTTGTTTACATACTCATCTCATATGTATATACTGTACTCGATACCATCTACTGTATCTTGCCTATGCTGCTCTGTACCATCACTCATTCATATATCTTTATGTACATATTCTTTATCCCCTATCACTGTGTATAAGACAGTAGTTATGGAATTGTTAGTTAGATTACTTGTTGGTTATTACTGCATTGTCGGAACTAGAAGCACAAGCATTTCGCTACACTCGCATTAACATCTGCTAACCATGTGTATGTGACAAATAAAATTTGATTTGATTTGATATCAACAAAGTGGCGAGGGCACTAGAACAGTTTACAGCACCCGGCCTCACCCTACTAGCATCTTAAATCAAATCTCTACTGTTTGCTGATGTTCTGGTACTTCTGTGCCCAACCAAAGGAGGGCCTACAGCAGCACCTAGATCTTCTGCACAGATTCTGTCAGACCTGGGCCCTGATGGCAAATATTAGTAAAGCAAAACAAATGGTGAAAAAATATCCAGTTGCCAGGACTACAAATACAAATTCCATTTAGACACCTTACCTTAGAGCACACAAAAACTATACATACCTCGCCCTTAACATCAGCGCCACAGGTAACTTCCACAAAGCAAAGTGAACGATCTGAGAGATAAGGCAAGAAGGGAATCTATGCCATCAAAAGGAACATTAAATTCGACATGCCAATTAGGGTCTGGCTCAAATAAAAAATACCTTAATCACTTATAGAACCCATTGCCCTTTATGGTTATGAGGTCTGGGGTCTGCTCACCAACCAAAAATTCACAAAATGGGACATCTCCAAATTGAGACTCGGCATACAGAATTCGACAAAAATAGTGCATGCAGAGCAGAATTAGGCCAATATCCACTAACTTTCTAAATCCAGAAAAGAGACATTAAATCCTACAACCACCTAAAATGAAGTGATTCCCCAACCTTCCATAACAAATCCATCACCTACAGAGAGATTAACCTGGAGAAGAGTCCCCTAAGCAAGCTGGTCCTGGGGCTCTGTTCAGAAACACAAACACTCCCCACAGAGAACCAGGACAGCTGCACAATTAGACCCAAACAAATCATGAGAAAACAACAAAATAATTACTTGACACATTGGAAATAATTAACAAAACAAAAAGCAAGCTAGAATGCTATTTGGAGACATATTTCTTTCAGATTACACATATCCACAAAGAATTTGGGGAAAAAAAATGAATTTTGATAAACTCCCACTGAAACTCTCTCACTGAAATTCTACAGTGTGCCTTCACAGCAGCAAGATGTGTGACCTGTTGCCGCAAGAAAAAGGCAACCAGTGAAGAACAAACATCATTGTAAATACAATCCATATTTATATTTATTTATTTTCCCTTTTGTACTTTAACTATTGCAGATACTATAACATTTGAAATGTCTTTATTCTTTTGGAACTTTTGTAGTGTAATGTTTTACTGTAAATGTTTTTGTTTATTTCACTTTTGTTTATTATCTAGTATACTTGCTTTGGCAATGTACAGTTGAAGTCAGAAGTTTACACACAACGTAGCCAAATACATTTAAACTCAGTTTGTCACAATTTCTAACATTTAATACTAGTAAAAATTATCTGTCTTAGGTCAGTTAGGATCACCACTTTATTTTAAGAAATTGAAATGTCAGAATAATAATAGAGAGAATTATGTATTTCAGCTTTTATTTATTTCATCACATTCCCAGTGGGTCAGAAGTTTACATACAGTCAATTAGTATTTGGTAGCATTGCCTTTTTGTTTAATTTGGGTCAAACATTTCAGGTAGCCTTCCACAAGCTTCCCACAATAAGTTGGGAGAATTTTGGCCCATTCCTCCCGACAGAGCTGGTGGAACTGAGTTAGGTTTGTAGGCCTCCTTGCTCACACACACTTTTTCAGTTCAGCCCACAAGTTTCCTATAGGATTGAGGTCAGGGCTTTGTGATGGCCACTCCAATACCTTGACTTGTTGTTCTTAAGCCATTTTGCCACCACTTTGGAAGTATGCTTGGGGTCATTGTCCATTTGGAAGACCCATTTGTGAACAAGCTTTAACTTCCTTACTGATGTCTTGAGATGTTGCTTCAATATATCCACATAATTTTCCTCTTTCATGATGCCATCTATTTTGTGAAGTGCACCATTCCCCCATGCAGCAAAGCACCCCCAGAACATGATGCTGCCACCCCCGTGATTCACGGATGGGATGGTGATCTTCGGCTTGCAAGCCTCCCTCTTTTTCCTTCAAACATAACGATGGTCATTATGGCCATACAGTTCTATTTTTGTTTCATCAGACCAGAGGACATTTCTCCAAAATGGATGATCTTTGTCACCATGTGCAGTTGCAAACCATAGTCTGGCTTTTTTATGGTGGTTTTGGAGCAGTGGCTTCTTTCTTGCTGAGAGGCTTTTCAGGTTATGTCGATATATAGGATTAATTTTACTGTGGATATACTGTAGATATTTTTGTACCTGTTTCCTCCAGCATCTTCACAAGGTCCTTGCTGTTGTTCTGGGATTGATTTACAGTTTTCGCACCAAAGTATGTTCATCGCTAGGAGACAGAACGCGTATCTTTTCTCAGCGGTATTGGTGAACGTGGTGCCTTCAGGTGTTTGGAAATTGCTCCCAAGGATGAACCAGACTTGTGGAGGTCTGCAATTATTTTTCTGAGGTCTTGGCTGATTTATTTTTATTTTCCCATGATGTCAAGCAAAGAGGCACTCAGTTTGATGGTAGGCCTTAAAATGCATCTACAGGTACACCTCCAATTGACAAAAATTATATAAATTAGCCTATCAGAAGCTTCTAAAGCCGTGACATAATTTTCTGGATTTTTCCAAGCTGTTTAAAGGCACAGTCCATTTAGGATATGTAAACTTCTGACTCACTGGAATTGTAATATGGTGAATTGTAAGTGAAATAATCTGTCTGTAAACAATTCTTGGAAAAATGACTTGTGTCATGCCAAACTAGTTTGTTAACAAGAAATGTGCGGAGTGGTTGAAAAACGAGTTTTAATGACTCCAACTTCTGAATTCAGCTATAAATATGTTTTTCCCATGCCAGTAAAGCCCCTTAAATATAAAATGAAAATAGGGAGAGAGAGAAGAAGACAACAGGCTAAAAGGGTGAAGGAATGTAGGGAGACCACCATTGAGAGCGAGAGACAAACAGAGAGAAAGAAAGAGACAGGGGGAGGCAGGATATTGGATGGGATGGAGGGGACCACCATTGTGAAAAGCAGGGTGGGGATAATTGCACCACTTGTGCCTGTACACCGCTCCCTCATGTAATCTCATTCAAATGTCCCATTCTGCCTACTTAACGACCCATTAGACTGTCCTTACCCCAATTATCAGAGGCTCTGTGTGTCCCAAATGACACTCTTACTTCTCCAATATAGTCTGTAGTACTATGAGCCCTGGTCAAAAGTAGTGCACTATAAGGGGAATAGGGTGCCAATTGGGATGCTGTCGCAGACTTCGTATTATATGGAGTACATGCAGCCTCAGAAATTAGACCCTCTTTCTTCTCCAGAGTCTGGGCCATGGAAGTAATACCATTACAATGGTGCTGTCAAGCCCAGAGGGTACTGGAGCAGGGTAGTACACTACTCTATTGGAGGGAACAGCTAGTGCTGTAAGCATGTCTACCACACAGGCGCAATGGCCTTATTATTCTACTCTTATCAGAGCACGATGCACAAACAAAGATGCTGGTCTCTTTCCCTCTCTTTTTCTCTCTCTCAATCCATCCCTCTCTCTTTAACTGGTCTCTCTCTCCATCCATCCCTCTATCTCTTAATCTCTGGCCGCTCTTACCCTCTCTCTCTATTTCTCTCTCTCCTTACTGCTCTGTCTTCATCTCTCTCTCTCTCTCTCTCTCTCTCTCTCTCTCTCTCTCATTACTGCTCAGTCTTCATCTCTCTCTCTCTCTTTCTCTCTCTCTCACTCTCACTCTCTCTCACTCTTTCTCATATATCCCATTTCACTCCAATTCCCCCTCTCCATCCCTTCTCCTCTCAGGGTCAGCACTGTTTCTGCTCTAACCCCCCCCCCACACACACACACACACACACACACATGCACCTACACAAAAAAGACACACACACTCACACAGTATTGTGGTTATGCTGTCTCTGTGAGCTCCCGCTTAATTATTTCCCAGGCCTCTAAATGAACAGTGGAAGAAACCATTTGCATATCTTGTTCATTTAATGTGGAGAGGAGAGATAGAGAGCGTTGTTCTAAGAGCTTGTGGTGAGATAAAGGCCAAGTCTTATCTGAGCACTTTATTAACACAGAAAACAAATAGCACGGACAAGCCAGGTTGTCCGGGACTGGGGGGACAATGTGGGCAGCTCAGTCTAAATCACTGCTGTCTGGTGGGGGGAGATAAGGTAGAGGCTGGTCCTTGTCCCGCTTTTCCAGACCCTATCTCCATCCAGCAGCAGGGTAGCCACACCAGGCTCAGATCAACCTGTACACTGTTTAGAACAGAATGAATGGGTATGGGTGTTGTGATAGAAACCAGAGGACAACATTGTTTTGTTAATGAACAACAAAAAAATGATCCCTGAAATGGGATAGATTCCGTGACCTGAGCTTTAATATAGAAAGAGAAAATGGACGGAGAAGACCCAATGGTCCATAATAACAATGCAAAGAAGAACGATAGTGTCTGGTCTCCTGCAGTATATATCTACAGTATGTGTACTATATGTGTACTAGTATCCTTTCTGGTTCTACCTTCTGCCTCTACGTCACTTTGACATGTAAGGTGCTCATTGGACACAAATGAAAAGTATTGTGTGTGTGTGAGTTCGTGTGTGTGTTTGTGTGTGCATGGCTTGCGTGTATGCCACATCCTTGTTTATCTCTTCACCCTCCAAAGCCTCCCTCTCCCTCTCTCTCTCTCTCTCTCTCTGTCTCTCTCTCTCTTTTTCTCAATGTCAATTTAAATTAAATTTAAGGGCTTTATTGGCATGAGAAATATATGTTAACATCGCCAAAGCAAGTGAAGTAGTGAAATGGATAATAAACAAAAGTAAATAGACAATGCTAATTAACAATTAATATTACACTCACTGAAGTTCCAAAATAATAAAGACATGTCATATTATGTGTACATAGTTAAAGTACAAAAAAAAAAAATAAACATAAATATGGGTTGTATTTACAATGGTGTTCGTTCTTCACTGGTTGCCCTTTTCTTCGTCTCTCTCTCTCTCTCTCTCTCGCTCTCAATTCAACGGGCTTTCTAAGCATGGGAAAGCAAGTGAAATGGATAATAAACAAAAGTGAAATCTCTCTCTCCCAAGCCTCCCTCTCCTTCCCAAGCATCTCTCTCTCCCAAACCTCTATCTCTCCCTCTCCCTCCCAAATCCCTCTCGCTCTCTCACAGGTCTTCTATTGTGTTTAAATGTCTTGGTGAAAAAGAGACTGTACAATTTTCTGAACCCTATCATTTGGAGAGAGATTACTCTTTTGTCAGAAGATAACTGGGAGGCATAAACATACAAATGAAATTGCAGCTTCTTACGAAATAAATACAGGAGTAAGAATGTAATAAATGACATAACAAGAGTAGCTCTCTCCCGCAACATGCTCTGCCTCGTCCTACACGACACACATCTTCCATCCCGCGCTCCATCCCTCCATCTTTCTTCACCCTCCCTCACTTTCCTGACCTCTCTGTCTTCCTCCTTCCTCAGCCCCATGGCTTTAGAAGAATCTCCTCTCCTCCGTTCCGCTCCTCTACTCCGTTCCGCTCCACTTCTCCGTTCCGCTCCTCTACTCCGTTCCGCTCCTCTACTCCGTTCCGCTCCTCTACTCCGTTCCGCTCCTCTCCTCCGTTCCGCTCCTCTACTCCGTTCCGCTCCACTTCTCCGTTCCGCTCCTCTACTCCGTTCCGCTCCTCTACTCCGTTCCGCTCCACTTCTCCGTTCCGCTCCTCTACTCCGTTCCGCTCCACTTCTCTGTTCCGCTCCACTTCTCCGTTCCGCTCCTCTACTCCGTTCCGCTCCTCTCCTCCGTTCCGCTCCACTTCTCTGTTCCTCTCCTCCATTCCGCTCCAGTCCTCGTTCCTCTCCAGTCCTCCGTTCCTCTCCTCCTTTCCGCTCCACTCCTTTGTTCCACTCCCCTCCTCGGTTCCGCTCCACTCCTCTGTTCCACTTCTTTCCTCCTTTCTGCTCCTCTCCTCCGTTCCTCTCCACTTCTCCATTCCGCTCCTCTCCTCCATTCCGCTCCAGTCCTCGTTCCTCTCCAGTCCTCCGTTCCTCTCCTCCTTTCCGCTCCACTCCTTTGTTCCACTCCCCTCCTCCGTTCCGCTCCACTCCTCTGTTCCACTCCTTTCCTCCTTTCTGCTCCTCTCCTCCGTTCCTCTCCTCCATTTCACTCCTCTCCTCAGTTCCACTCCACTCCTCTGTTTCACTCCTCTCCTCCGTTCCACTCTTCTCGTCAGTTCCACTCCTCTCCTCCATTCCACTCCTCTCCTCTCCTCTCAGCTCAATGCAGCACTCTGCCTGACCGCTCTACTGATCGCTCCTCTCGTCTGTTCCACTCCTGTCATCTGCTCCTCTCGTGTTCTCTGATTCGCTGCTTTCTTCTCAGAAAACAGGCACCTGACAGTACATGGGTGGAAAAGGTGGTCCATCCAACAGCCTGTCACTGTGGTCCAACCAACCAGCTTCCTGTCACTGTGGTCCAACCAACCAGTATCCTGTCACTGTGGTCCAACCAACCAGCATAATGTCACTGTGGTCCAACCAACCAGCATCCTGTCACTATGGTCCAACCAACCAGCATAATGTCACTGTGGTCCAACCAACCAGCATAATGTCACTGTGGTCCAACCAACCAGCATCCTGTCACTATGGTCCAACCAACCAACATCATGTCACTGTGGTCCAACCAACCAGTATTATGTCACTGTGGTCCAACCAAGCAACAGCCTGTCACTGTGGTCCAACCAACCAGCATCCTGCCACTGTGGTCCAACCAACCAATAACCTGTCATTGTGGTTCAACCAACCAGCATCATTACACTTTGGTCCAACCAACCAGCATCATGTCACTGTGGTCCAACCAACCAGCATCATGTAACTGTGGTCCAACTAACCATCATCCTGTCACTGTGGTCCAACCAGCCAGCATCCTGTCACTGTGGTCCAACCAACCAGCATCATGTCACTGTGGTCCAAACAAATAACAGCCTGTCACTGTGGTCCAACCAACCAGCATCATGTAACTGTGGTCCAACTAACCATCATCCTGTCACTGTGGTCCAACCAGCCAGCATCCTGTCACTGTGGTCCAACCAACCAGCATCATGTCACTGTGGTCCAACCAACCAGCATCATGTAACTGTGGTCCAACTAACCATCATCCTGTCACTGTGGTCCAACCAGCCAGCATCCTGTCACTGTGGTCCAACCAACCAGCATCCTGTCACTGTGGTCCAACCAACCAGCATCATGTCACTGTGGTCCAAACAAATAACAGCCTGTCACTGTGGTCCAAACAAATAACAGCCTGTCACTGTGGTCCAACCAACCAGCATCCTGCCACTGTAGTCCAACCAACCAATAACCTGTCATTGTGGTTCAACCAACCAGCATCATTACACTTTGGTCCAACCAACCAGCATCATGTCACTGTGGTCCAACCAACCAGCATCATGTAACTGTGGTCCAACTAACCAGCATCCTGTCACTATGGTCCAAACAGCCAACAGCCTGTCACTGTGGTCCAACCAACTACCAACTTGTCACTGTAGTCCAACCAACCAACAGCCTGTCACTGTGGTCCAACCAACTACCAGCTTGTCACTGTAGTCCAACCAACCAACAGCCTGTCACTGTGGTCCAACCAACTACCAGCTTGTCATTGTGGTCCAACCATCCAACAACCTGTCACTGTGGTCCAACCAACTACCAGCCTGTCACTGTGGTCCAACCAACTACCAGCTTGTCACTGTAGTCCAACCAACCAACAGCCTGTCACTGTGGTCCAACCAACTACCAGCCTGTCACTGTAGTCCAACCAACCAACAGCCTGTCACTGTGGTCCAACCAACTACCAGCCTGTCACTGTGGTCCAACCAACTACCAGCCTGTCACTATGGTCCAACCAACCAACAGCCTGTCACTGTGGTCCAACCAACTACCAGCTTGTCACTGTGGTCCAACCAACCAACAGCCTGTCACTGTGGTCCAACCAACCAACAGCCTGTCACTGTGGTCCAACCAACTACCAGCTTGTCACTGTGGTCCAACCAACTACCAGCCTGTCACTGTGGTCCAACCAACTACCAGCCTGTCACTGTGGTCCAACCAACTACCAGCCTGTCACTGTGGTCCAACCAACTACCAGCCTGTCACTGTAGTCCAACCAACTACAAGCCTGTCACTGTGGTCCAACCAACTACCAGCCTGTCACTTTGGTCCAACCAACTACCAGCCTGTCACTGTGGTCCAACCAACTACCAGCCTGTCAATGTGGTCCAACCAACTACCAGCCTATCACTGTGGTCCAACCAACCAACAGCCTGTCACTGTGGTCCAACCAACTACCAGCTTGTCACTGTGGTCCAACCAACTACCAGCCTGTCACTTTGGTCCAACCAACTACCAGCCTGTCACTGTGGTCCAACCAACTACCAGCCTGTCACTTTGGTCCAACCAACTACCAGCCTGTCACTGTGGTCCAACCAACTACCAGCCTGTCACTTTGGTCCAACCAACTACCAGCCTGTCACTATGGTCCAACCAACTACCAGCCTGTCACTGTGGTCCAACCAACTACCAGCCTGTCACTGTGGTCCAACCAACTACCAGCCTGTCACTGTAGTCCAACCAACTACAAGCCTGTCACTGTGGTCCAACCAACTACCAGCCTGTCACTTTGGTCCAACCAACTACCAGCCTGTCACTGTGGTCCAACCAACTACCAGCCTGTCACTGTGGTCCAACCAACTACCAGCCTGTCACTGTGGTCCAACCAACTACCAGCCTGTCACTTTGGTCCAACCAACTACCAGCCTGTCACTGTGGTCCAACCAACTACCAGCCTGTCACTTTGGTCCAACCAACTACCAGCCTGTCACTGTGGTCCAACCAACAACCTGCCACTGTCATATAGGAGGGACGAAGGTCCACCAACAACCACACTCTCCCTCTGAACTGGCTAAGACCCAATATCAATACTACTGTAGTAATCCACTTAGAATATAAACACAATATTTTACTTCATTCTGTGGTACAATATACTGTAAGTAGTATTGGCTTGTGTGAGCCGGAACGAATCATAGGAGCAGGAGCATATGTTCTGTTTCTGTACAAGTACACCCCTGGCCAGGGTGCTTGGGTATGACTCACCATGAGTCGAACTCCCATCCTTCCAATCTACTGGCCTCTCAATCACCTCCCTGTCACAAGTACAGACTGTCAGTAGCTTATTCTGCCAAACACACTGTCATAAGCCTACTCACCCATCTTACCAGAGCCTCCTCGACTCTCCAGTGGCGCCCTCACCAGTTGCTGTGTAGACATTAGATACAGGGGTAGATACTTGTTGTCTGTATCTCCTATATGACAGTTCACTATCTTACCTTTCACCACCAGCCTCCATGTGATGTGTAGACAGGGGAGATACAGGCCAGGGAGGGGAGAGCAGGGTTCACATGCCAAACCCTGCCCCTGTCTAACCTTATCCCTTAACTCCAACTGACATGATAAGAAGAATCCTTTGCAAGGCCCCTCCATGTCCCCATCTCATTCTGTTGAGTCAGACTCAGTACCTGTAAGATCTGCTTTGAGTCATGAGCTCTGAGTCTGACCTCCTTCAACCCCTGCAACCCTGCTACTATCCATCCCACTCCATGCCTCTCTCTCTCTCTCTCTCTCTCTCTCTCTCTCTCTCGCCGTCTAACTCACTTTTTCTTTCTCTATCTGTCTCTCTTTGTCTCTCTCTCTCCTATGGACTACTCTTTCTCCCTCCCTCTCTCTCTCTTTCTTTCTCTCTCTCTTCCATGGACTACACTTTCTCTCTCTATCGCTCTCTCCCTCTCTCTCTCTCTCTCTTCCTCTCTCTCTCCCTCTCTCTCTCTCTTCCCATCCCCATCCCTTCTCCAATAATTGATGCTGTTCGTTCTTGCTCCACACTCTACACCAAATTACTGTTAGTCCCCTGAACCCTTACCTGCCCACACAGAATTAATGTTCTGATGTGACAAAACATTGTCAATCTGCCGGAAGAATGGAGCGAGTCAGAATTCAATCTCAGAAAAAGACAATGGCCGCGGGTGAGAACAAGGGGAGAATGCACTCAGTGGCAACGATCACTATAGTGAAAGTCCTCTTTTCTCTTTCTGTAGATGTGACTGGTCTTGAGAAAGATGTGTCCCAAATAGAACTCTATTCCGCACATAGTGCACTACTGTTGACATTGTCAAGTGTAGTGCACAATATAGGGAATAGGGGGCTATTTGGCAGTGATGTAAAGTACTTAAGAAAAAACGTGTTTCCTCTACTGGATCGGTGGGACGATTGAGCTAATGTAGGCTAATGCGATTAGCGTGAGGTTGTAAACAACAAGAAAACCTCCCAGGACATAGACATATCTGATATTGGCAGAAAGCTTAAATTCTTGTTAATCCAACTGCACTGTCCAATTTACAATAGCTTTTACAGTGAAACAATACCATGCTATTGTTAGAGGAGAGTGCACAGTTATGAACTTGACAAGTAATTAATAAAACAATTTCAGTGCCTTCATCCCCCTTTGGAATTGTTCCTATTTTGTTCCATTACAACCTGTAATTTAAATGAATTTCTATATTTATATAATGGACATTCACAAAATAGTCCAAATTGGTGTTGTGAAATTAAGAAAAATAAATGCACCACTTGTCAGTTTTTAAATCTATTCACCCCCTTTGCTTTGAAGCCCCTAAATAAGGTCTGGTGCAACCAATTACATTCAGAAGTCAAATAATCAGTTAAATTGCACACAGATGGACTTTATTTAAGTGTCACATGATGTCAGTATATATACACCTATTCCGAAAGGCCCCAGAGTCTGCAACACCACTAAGCAAGGGGCACCACCAAGCAAACGGCACCATGAAGACCAATGAGCTTTCAAAACAGGTCAGGGACAAAGTTGTGGAGAAGTACATATAAGGGTTGGGTTATAAAAATATATCTGAAATGGTGCGCCGACATCCCACGGAGCACCATTAAATCCATTTTTTTTAAATGGAAAGAATATGGTACCACAACAAACCTGCCAAGAGAGGACCACCCACCAAAACTCATGGACCAGGCAAGGAGGCCATTAATCAGAGGCAACAAAGAGACTCAAGATAACCCTGAAGGAGCTGCAAAGCTCCACAGCGAAGATTGGACTCTCTGTCCAATTTAAGCCGCAAACTCCACAGAGCTGTGCTTTACGGAAGAGTGGCCAGAGAAAATCCATTGCTTGATGAAAAAAATAAGCGAACACATTTGGTGTTTGCCAAAAGCCATGTGGGAGACTCCACAAACAGATGGAAGAAGATACTCAGATCAGATCAGACAAAAATGTTGATTTTTGGCCCTCAAGGAAAATGCTCTGTCTAGCGCAAACCCAACACCTCTCATCACCCCGAGAATACCATCCCCACAGTGAAACGTGGTGGTGGCTGCATCATGCTCTGGGCATGTTTTTCATCGGCAGGGACTGGGAAACAGGTTAGAATTGAAGGAATGATGGATGGCGCTAAATACAGGAACATTTAAATGTAAATGTCTTGGTCAAAGCCCAGACCTCAATCCAATTGACAATCTGTGCTATGACTTAAAGATTGCAGTACACCAGCGGAACCCATCCAACTTGAAGGAGCTAGAGCAGTTTTGCCTTGAAGAATGGGAAAAATCCCAGTGGCTAAATATACCAAGCTTACAGAGACATACCCCAGGAGACTTGCAGCTGTAATTGTTGCAAAAATTTGGCTTTGCAAACGATTGACTTTGGGTGGGGGGGTGAATAGTTATACACACTCAAGTTTTCATTTTTTTTGTCTTATTTCTTGTTTGTTTCACAATAAAACATATTTTGCATCTTCAAAGTGGTAGGTGTGTTGTGTAAATCAAATGATACAATCCCCCCCAAAATCTATTTTCATTTGAGGTTGTAAGGAAACCAAATAAGAGGGTGGATACTTTCGCAAGCCAGTGTAGACACATTTGGGCAGTCTTGATACAACATTTTGATCAGAAATACAATGGTTCATTGGATCAGTCTAAAACGTTTCACACACACTGATTCCATCTAGTGGCCATCATCTAAATTGTGCCTTGGCTGAAATAATACATTTTGCCCTTTCTCTTTCATTTCAAAGACGATGGGACAAAAAAATGCAAAAAAGCACATGTTATTTTTCTTTGCATTATCTTTTGCCAGATCTAATGTGTTATATTCTCCCACATTAATTTCACATTTCCACAAACTTCAATGTGTTTCCTTTCAAGTGGTATCAATACTATGCATATCCTTGCTTCAGGTCCTGAGCTACAGGCAGTTAGATTTCGGTATGTAATTTTGATAAAAAAATGTTAAAAAAGGGACTGATCCTTTAGAGGTTTTTTTTTTTTTTTGGGGGGGGTGACTACACTTTACTATTCATGTTTTTGACAACTTTTACTTTTGACCCACTACATTCCTAAAGAAAAGAAAGTACTTTTTACTCTTTACATTTTCCCTGACACCAAAAGTACTCCTTACATTTGGAATGCTTAGCAGGACAGGAAAATTGTCTAATTCACGCAGTTATCAAGAGAACATCCCTGGTCATCCCTACTGCCTCTGATCTGGCAGACTCACTAAACACAAATGCTTCATTTGTGAATTGTGGCTGTGTTGAACTGTGCCCCTGGCTATCCATGCATTTTAAAAAACAAGAAAATCGTGTTGTCTGGTTTGCCTAATATAATACATTTTAGATTATTTATTATTTTAGTTTTTGATAATTGAAGTACATTTAAAACCAAATACCATTAGACTTTTACTCAAGTAGTATTCTACTGGGTGACTTACTTTTACTTCAGTCCTTTTCTTTTAAGGTATCTTTACTTTTTTTCAAGTATGACAATTGGCTACTTTTTCCACCACTGCTATTTGGTATACATCCAAAAGGTGATGCAGAGTTTGGTCTCATCAACACCAAGAGTTCACCGCTCTTGCCTCTATCAAAAGCTCCTTCTATTCCTCTCAATTATTGTTTGGTTCAGTTTAATCTCTCTATCTGTTTCTCACAGTTTCTGTTTTTAAGGTTATATTTATCCACCCACAAGCCACACTGCTTTTGACATCTAAAGAAAAACTGGTTAAACTCAAAGCAATTAAGGAGATTATTGTTGTTATCAATCTCATTAGCATGTATGTCTACCGGGAATGAGAGGATGAGAGTGATGATATCCTTTTCATTGTCATTACCCTGACTCCTTGGTGTAGCCATTGTCAAAGCCTTCAGCGTCACTACCCTGACTCTTAGTGTTTCTATTGTCAAAGCCTTCAGAGTCACTAACCTGACTCTTAGTGTTTCTCTTGTCAAAGCCTTCAGTGTCACTACCCTGACTCTTAGTGTTTCTATTGTCAAAGCCTTCAGAGTCACTACCCTGACTCTTAGTATTTCTATTGTCAAAGCCTTCAGTGTCACTACCCTGACTCTTAGTGTTTCTATTGTCAAAGCCTTCAGTGTCACTACCCTGACTCTTAGTGTTTCTATTGTCAAAGCCTTCAGTGTCACTACCCTGACTCTTAGTATTTCTATTGTCAAAGCATTCAGTGTCACTACCCTGACTCTTAGTGTTTCTATTGTCAAAGCATTCAGTGTCACTACCCTGACTCTTAGTGTTTCTATTGTCAAAGCCTTCAGTGTCACTACCCTGACTCTTACTATTTCTATTGTCAAAGCATTCAGTGTCACTACCCTGACTCTTAGTGTTTCTATTGTCAAAGCATTCAGTGTCACTACCCTGACTCTTAGTATTTCTATTGTCAAAGCATTCAGTGTCACTACCCTGACTCTTACTATTTCTATTGTCAAAGCCTTCAGTGTCACTACCCTGACTCTTAGTGTTTCTATTGTCAAAGCATTCAGTGTCACTACCCTGACTCTTAGTATTTCTATTGTCAAAGCATTCAGTGTCACTACCCTGACTCTTAGTATTTCTATTGTCAAAGCCTTCAGTGTCACTACCCTGACTCTTAGTGTAGCCATGGTCAAAGCCTTCATCGTCATTACCCTGACTCTTAGTGTAGCCATTGTCAAAGCCTTCAGCGCCATTACCCTGACTCGTTAGTGTATCCATTGTCAAAGCCGTCAGCATCATTACCCTGACTCGTTAGTGTATCCATTGTCAAAGCCGTCAGCATCATTACCCTGACTCTTAGTGTCAAAGCCTTCACTGCAATTGGAATAGTGTTAAAGTATGTGCGCACCTATTTTGACACCTAAATATGTTGTTTCTTTGATTTTTGAAATGCCTATGTTGATTGATGATTTGTTGTTAGCTTGTCACCTGGTTATTAGTCAACTTGTTTAAATGGGGATGGGATGTGCTATATATGTATATACTTTGTTATGTACTCTAAACCATAAACTGTGTGCAAAAGGTTGAATGTTTTTCACAAACAATAAATTCTGGGAATGTATAACTAGCTAAAAAGTCTGCCAAAAAGAAAGCAAGAAAAGAAATGTGTTTTTGAAATCATTTTGGCAAGACTTATGTTATGAAAATGTTTCAATTTGTGATTTGGTTTTGGTTTATACATTAACATAACTCTATTAACCTAGTTGTAACTTCAGCGAGCTAATTCTCAATTAATATAGGAATAATTGGTTGGCTAAAATAAAAATTAAATGATTTGAGTAAGTGAAGTTGAGTCGATGAAATGTTTTAGGTAACTTTTTGTTTATTTTAAACGTCTAAAACGTATTAAAAACTTTGTGGCAGTTGTTATAGCTCAAGAATTAAGTATTGCCATTTAACCTTTGACTTTACAGACTTTAACCACTGAAATGTCTCTTTAAACTTTAAAGGCAACAATGATAACGAACGCCTGGCGATTGCTAGACAGCGAATCCCATATCGACTTGGTCGAGTAGTTGACGAATGGCTACTCGACAAAGGTAAAAACATTGATTAAAACTTCAAATTAAAATAATTTGATCATAACCCAGTAATACTTTTTGTAACCAATAAACCTTAAAAAAATTAATGTTCAGTAAAACTTCAATAAAACGAAATCATTTAAAAACAGTTAAATGTAGCTAGTTAGTAACATTGCACACTTTCTTTTTAGAGATGTCAGCTTCAGGTTAAAGGGACTGTAAACATAAATCTAACTATTTCCTGAAGTAATATCAACACTGTTAAAATGTATATAAATTATTATAACATTGTTGTCATTTGATACCTAAATGATCAACTAAAAAAGGTCCAGTTAAATTATACATTCAGTTGATATTTGTAGTGTTGTATTTTATACACATATATACATGTATGTGGTTGTTTATAATGGATCATACTGATTCAACTTCTAGACATGTTCAATGGTAAATAGAGTGTAATATTAATTGGCATAAAGAAAGTGAGTCCCTTTAACAGATATTGTAAATATGTATAGGGAATGAATATCAAGGCAATGTATCATACAACTCAAATGTTTGAGTGTCTTTTTGTATGTTTCTAGAAACCAAGTTGTATCTCCCATCATGATTATTTGTCATTTTGATGTGTTCTGTTTCAGTTTTCATGTTCCCTTTTATTTTACTGTCAGCAATGACACTTTTGTTATGTCCCTCATATTTCCTAACTCAGTGTAAATTTTAAGTTGCATTCACTTCTTGCTAAAAGGCGGTCTTGGGATGATGATAAAAGTCAATGAATCATTTTAACTTAACTTTAACTTTTGAAACGTATTTTAAATATAGTTTTAACTTTAGAAATGTATGTTAAATATAGTAATGAAACTCAACTTCTATACATACTATAACTATGAATGATGTGTTTATTATCATAATGAAACTTAAAACTTCTATATAATCATACAGTTTTTTAAAGTGGTGAGTGTTTTCAAAGACATTCAAGTGTCAAGCTATTCAAAGAGGATAATTGGAGCCTGTAAAATGACACATCTGTCAACTCGATTTTCTCCACAGACAAACTGTCCCTTTTTAAAGTTCATCACATATAAAAACTCACACTTCTAATATTTTCCTATTATTTCAAGGAATAAATAAATTGCAGTTTAGCTCAATGCTGTCAAGTAATACTAGATTTACACACCTACCCTCAGTTAAATTGACTTGATTGTCCTTTTAGCAAAGCTGCAGTACATTGATTTACCACAACTTTTTGCTTTATTATTTCTCCCTTTGAGTCTGTGTGGTTCCATCCCATCATTCTAACCGCAATAAATTACTATGAGAGGCTTGCCTCTAGCAATGGGTAATTTATCGCAACTCATTAGCCGACTGGGCAAATAATCTCTGTTCCTATGCGCAATTTATTTTTCATCACGCTTTATTTTTTTATTTCTGTTTTGACTCAACATACAAGTAGGGAGTTAGTGGTGGCAGAGTCCGTCCACGTTCCATCCAACATACATTCTTGTATATATGTAATATTGTTTTCCCACAGGTCGGCAGCTCACTATCTTCAACAGCCAGACCACCATACAGATAGGTGGCTGGGACAGGGACAGGAGTCGCTCGTTTCAGGGCCAGCTCTCAGGCCTCTACTATAACGGGCTGAAGGTGTTCAACATGGCCACTGAAGGAGATCCTAACATCCGCATCCAGGGGAGCGTGAGACTGGTGGGAGAGTCACCCTCTTCCATCACGCCACAGTCCAGTGCCAACACGGGCAACCGGTCGGAGACGTCCACCTCCATTATGGAGATCACCACGACGACGGCATCCAGTAGGAAAGTGAAGCAGACGACGCCACGGGAACCTCATCAGGTAGGAGAACTCAGAACTTAAGATAAGATATACTTTTGCATTATTATTTACGAGACATTTGTCTTCTGCTTTGTCTAACCAATATACAGTGCTTATACACACAAAACACATTGGGTTGGAGAGGCTGGGCTGGAGCAGAGGACTGCATAGGGCAGAGCCCAAACCTTCTGGTCTTCTTATTCTCTGTACAGCTAAACTGTTTCATCTTTCTAAAGGGTGCCAATAATTAAGACCTGACATTATCTGTTCTTGTTATGTGTCTTATCCTGGTCTGAGCTCTGTCTGTGAGCCTGGTCTGAGATCTGTCTGTGAGCCTGGTCTGAGATCTGTCTGTGAGCCTGGTCTGAGATCTGTCTGTGAGCCTGGTCTGAGATCTGTCTGTGAGCCTGATCTGGGATCTGTCTGTGAGCCTGATCTGGGATCTGTCTGTGAGCCTGGTCTGAGATCTGTCTGTGAGCCTGATCTGGGATCTATCTGTGAGCCTGATCTGGGATCTGTCTGTGAGCCTGGTCTGAGATCTGTCTGTGAGCCTGGTCTGAGATCTGTCTGTGAGCCTGATCTGGGATCTGTCTGTGAGCCTGGTCTGGGATCTGTCTGTGAGCCTGGTCTGGGATCTGTCTGTGAGCCTGGTCTGGGATCTGTCTGTGAGCCTGGTCTGGGATCTGTCTGTGAGCCTGGTCTGGGATCTGTCTGTGAGCCTGGTCTGAGATCTGTCTGTGAGCCTGTTCTGGGATACTGTATGTCTGTGCTGTATATCTTGGTCTTTGAGCCTGGTCTGAGATCTGTTTGTGTTGTATATCCTGGTCTGTGAGCCTGGTCTGAGATCTGTCTGTGAAGTATAGCCAACTCCTATGTTTGTTAACATGACAAAGACCAAGAAAAGCACAATTTATTTATTTAACCTTAATTAAACTAGGCAAGCCAGTTAAGAACAATTTATTATTTCCAATGATGGCCTACCAAAAGGCTAAATGAATCTTTCGGGGACGGAGGCTGGACAAAACACACATCACAACAAGAGAGACAACACAACACTACATAAAGATAGACCTAAGACAACAACATAGCATGGCAGCAACACATGACAACAAAGCATGGTATCAACACAACATGACAACAACATGGTAGCAACACAACATGGCAGCAGCACAACATGGTAGTAGCACTAAACGGGGTATAAAGATTATTGGGCACAGACAACACAAAGGGCAAGAAGGTAGAGACAACAATACATCACACAAAGCAACCACAACTGTCAGTAAAAGTGTCCATGATTGAGTCTTTGAATGAAGAGATTGAGATTAAACTGTCCAGTTTGGACTCTTTTTTTTTACTCTTTTTGTGGTTGTATGTTTTCCTTTTTTCAGTGATAAAAATATCTCATTATGACTTCAAGCCATTTGAAAAGTCATTTTTTTTTATTATATATTATATATATAATTTCATTTTACTAGGCAAGTCAGTTAAGAACAAAATCTTATTTTCAATGACGGCCTAGGAACAGTGGGCAGGGTCAGAACAACAGCTTTGTAACTTGTCAGCTCGAGGGTTTGAACTTGCATCCTTCTGGTTACTCTAACCACTAGGCTACCGTGCCGCCCCACTTCTGGTGCACCAAAATGCAATTATGCTGTCGATGTGTCAAGGCACATGATCACCATGTGCAATGCCAAGAGTTGGCTAGAGTGGTGTAAAGCTCACCGCCACTGGACTCTGGAGTAGTGGAAACGCGTTCTCTGGAGTGATGAATCACGCTTCACCATCTGGCAGTCCGACGGACGAATCTGGGTTTGGCGAATGACAGGAAAACGCTATCTGCCCCGATACATAGTGCTAACTTGTCACGCCCTGACCTGAGTATTCTTTGTTTTCTTTATTGTTTTGGTTAGGTCAGGGTGGGACATGGGTGATGTATGTGCTTGGCCCCTTCGTTCCATTAAAGGGAAATATTAACACTGCAGTATACAACAACATTCTGGATGATTCTGTGCAAAAGTGTGTGGCAAAAGTTTGGGGAAGGTCCTTTCCTGTTTCAGCATGACAATGCCCCCGTGCACAAAGCGAGGTCCATGCAGAAATGGTTTGTCGACATCGGTCTGGAAGAACTTGACTGGCCTGCACAGGGGGCAGTTCCTGCCTCCATGCTCATAGGGCATAGCCCAGGGGGCAGTTCCTGCCTCCATGCTCATAGGGCATAGCCCAGGGGGCGTTTTCTGCCTCCATGCTCATAGGGCACAGCGTTTTCTGCCTCCATGCTCATAGGGCACAGCATTTTCTGCCTCCATGCTCATAGGGCATAGGCCAGGGGGCAGTTCCTGCCTCCATGCTCATAGGGCACAGCGTTTTCTGCCTCCATGCTCATAGGGCACAGCGTTTTCTGCCTCCATGCTCATAGGGCACAGCGTTTTCTGCCTCCATGCTCATAGGGCGCAGCGTTTTCTGCCTCCATGCTCATAGGGCACAGCGTTTTCTGCCTCCATGCTCATAGGGCACAGCGTTTTCTGCCTCCATGCTCATAGGGCACAGCGTTTTCTGCCTCCATGCTCATAGGGCACAGCGTTTTCTGCCTCCATGCTCATAGGGCACAGCGTTTTCTGCCTCCATGCTCATAGGGCACAGCGTTTTCTGCCTCCATGCTCATAGGGCACAGCGTTTTCTGCCTCCATGCTCATAGGGCACAGCGTTTTCTGCCTCCATGCACAAAAGAACAAATAAAAGAGAAATAAAAATGAAGAGAGGCCAATGAAAACCAAGCCAGTTGTGGTTGAAGTAGTTGTTTTGAGGCTATGAAGTGATTGCTTGTCTTGGGACAAAATAAAGTGATTTTGGTGGAGCAGTGAACATTGAATCGCTTTCATGCCAAATTGATGGACCAGGGAATAGGCTTAGAGTTCACCCCTTGGGTATATGTGCACTGGGCTTGAAGGAGGTCTAATGCCAGATCAGCCACAGACCAAAGAATCAAGTCAGAGGAAGGGCTCTGCCTCGCATACTGTCTGGCTGACATTCACAGACATAATAACAAGATAATAGGCTGTCATTTAATTCCCATCACAACCTTTCAGGATTTGTTTATTCACTCTTCAATTGCCCAGAATATGTGTGTCGTATTGTTTTGGTGGTGATGTTGTGTGATAGCAGGGAGAAAATGTGTTGATAGTTGATGTTGCTTCAAAAGCTGGAGATTAGAAGGAGGTTGTTTTTCTAGGGAAACATTTGGGTGTTTCTAAAAGTATTCAGAATAACACGCTGTCTTCTGACACTTAAAGTATTATCCAAAATGACATCCTTAATGTCAAAAGAGGAATGGTAATGTAGTATTGACTTCCCGCGTTCACAGTGGATTGATACACAGCTGTTGGGGCTACCTTCATATTATATATTTTACTGCAAACATATTCAAAACAGTGTGTTGGCATGGATATTAACAATTGAACAAGACATCCCCTTTGATAAACAAGCAAGTGCAATACTCTGCAATCAAAACAGATCTAGGAATGAAGAACATTTTAAACAGGGCCAAGTAGTCTACACAATATAATCTATATACAGGCAAGTCATTTTCCTGGCTCCCTCTGATCGGATATTATGTAGAGCCTTGACTCCTCTCTCAATTTTGGGTATTGAGTGGAACCCGAGCTTGACTAATTGGCTCCCCAGTGCTTCGTGCCACAGAGGAGAAGACAGCAATGTTGTCCAGATGTAAATGTGATTTTCAGGGATATATTTCCCATTCTATTGCATGTGTGGGTTAGCGTTCAAGGCTACCGGGACTCACCCCCCCCCACAATATCAAACGATGGCCTAGTTTCTAGGAAATGCATATAGGCATTGGGATGCCCGAAATAGACAAAGACTCTCCCCATCCCTACCCAGTCCGTCAGTGTCCCAGACTGTTTCTTTCAGTCCACAAAGGGATGGAGAAATCAACCCAGACATCATCCTCGCTTACAGCCTTCCTGCCAGTAAGAGAGAGAGAGAGACACAAAGAGAGAGAGAGAGTGAGCAAGAGACACACAGAGAGAGAGACACACAAAGAGCGAGAGAGACACATAGGAGAGAGAGAGAGTGCGAGCAAGAGGCACATCATTCTTCCAGGCTTCCTGTCAGTAAGAGAGAGAGAGAGAGAGAGAGAGACACAAAGAGAGAGAGACACAAAGAGAGAGAGAGAGATAGACAAAGAGAGAGATAAAGAGAGAGAGAGACAAAGAGAGAGAGAGAGAGCAAGAGAGAGAAAGAGAGAGAGAGAGAGACACAAAGAGAGAGAGACACACAAAGAGAGAGAGAGCGAGCAAGAGACACAAAGAGAGAGCGAGCAAGAGACACAAAGAGAGAGCGAGCAAGAGACACAAAGAGAGAGCGAGCAAGAGATAATAATCCAAGCAAGTAAATCCCAATGTTATTATTCCTTTCCTTTCCATTTCATAAATATTGATCAAGTGTAAATATTTTCTTCCCCTCTTAAAATTAGTCCAGGCCTGTGAACCATAGCAACAGCATGCAATCCACAGTGGAAGATCAGAGAGTGGTCTGTAATTGTCTTTAATCTCTAATCTGTGTATGAGGCGTTATCTTTATAAATCTTGACAAAAGCCAGCGGATTCGGGCAGTCAGGAAAGAAACTGCTGCTGATGCGCCTGTCCTACTTTTCTGTTTCAAATGGTTTCATTATAACAGAATAATACAGGGTTACACATGAACGCCATCCATGTCCATATTTGCTCACAGGTGTAAATGCATTTTATCTCTTATTCTCATCCATATTTTTTTAAATTGCATTGTTGTTTAGGGGCTCGTAAGTAAGCATCTCACTGTAAGTTCTACACCTGTTGTATTTGGCGCATGTGACTAATAAAATTAGATTTGATTCTGAATAGACTGTAAATATGAACAGATACTGCACACTGTAGACACCACATAAAGATGAACATAGAATACTGTATCAGACCACTCCTCTCTCAGCTGATTAGGTAAGTACTGTGACTGAATGTACATTACCTCTTCACTCCAACTGCTTTGAGAGCATTGGAATTAGCCAATCAATGTGAATCAAAGAATGTTCAGCTAACAATCAATTCATTAGAATGTTCAGCTAACAATCAATTCATTAGAATGTTCAGCTAACAATCAATTCATTAGAATGTTCAGCTAACAATCAATTCATTAGAATGTTCAAAAACCACTGATGGCGTCAACGATGACATGCTCTTTGTACTACTCCAAGTGGTTGACCTTGTATCCATAGCCCTCAGTCACTAACCCCTGCCTTTCTATATAGTCCTAAACATTATCAATCCAATTTTCTTTTAGCCTAATCTGTTTTGTCTCCCTGTGCTATTACACATCAGTAAAGGTCAAACAAAATATTTAATCTTTCCCCACCCCTACCATCTCCTACAACCTCTCCCTTTGTCACAGCCATTACAAACTACCACCTCCTACAACCTCTCCCTTTGTCACAGCCATTACCAACTACCACCTCCTACAACCTCTCCCTTTGTCACAGCCATTACCAACTAGCACCTCCTACAACCTCTCCCTTTGTCACAGCCATTACCAACTACCACCTCCTACAACCTCTCCCTTTGTCACAGCCATTACCAACTACCACCTCCTACAACCTCTCCCTTTGTCACAGCCATTACCAACTACCACCTCCTACAACCTCTCCCTTTGTCACAGCCATTACCAACTACCACCTCCTACAACCTCTCCCTTTGTCACAGCCATTACCAACTACCACCTCCTACAACCTCTCCCTTTGTCACAGCCATTACCAACTACCACCTCCTACAACCTCTCCCTTTGTCACAGCCATTACCAACTACCTCCTACACCTTTGTCACAGCCATTACAACCTACAACCTCTCCCTTTGTCACAGCCATTACCAACCTCCTACAACCTCTCCCTTTGTCACACCTTTGTCACAGCCATTACAAACTACCTCCTACAACCTCTCCCTTTGTCACAGCCATTACCAACTAGCACCTCCTACAACCTCTCCCTTTGTCACAGCCATTACCAACTACCATCTCCTACAACCTCTCCCTTTGTCACAGCCATTACAAACTACCACCTCCTACAACCTCTCCCTTTATCACAGCCATTACCAACTAGCACCTCCTACAACCTCTCCCTTTGTCACAGCCATTACCAACTAGCACCTCCTAAAACCTCTCCCTTTGTCACAGCCATTACAAACTAGCACCTCCTACAACCTCTCCCTTTGTCACAGCCATTACCAACTAGCACCTCCTACAACCTCTCCCTTTGTCACAGCCATTACCAACTAGCACCTCCTACAACCTCTCCCTTTGTCACAGCCATTACCAACTAGCACCTCCTACAACCTCTCCCTTTGTCACAGCCATTACCAACTAGCACCTCCTAAAACCTCTCCCTATGTCACAGACATTTTCAATTTAAATTTGTAGAAATTGTGAAAACACAATTACAAACACTAGTTAAAAACATTGCAGTAATCTGCTCAATACCTTAGCATCGTTGCAGCAACCCCCAGCTACTAACACAGCTTTATCTTTGTTATAAACAAAATGCAGCCAATTCCCAAGGGTCCTGCATATAAAATGCAGCTAATTGGTAACTGTGTATTATTGTATAAGTATTGATTATATACATGATGTATAAGCAGAGCTGCCTAACAAACCTCCTCCAGACTGACTATGAATCATACATGTTTCAAATAAATGTGCATTCAAGGAAGGGAAATGTGCTTAGAAAATGAGAAATGTCAATGTAGCACTGCAGAAGGGCCTCTAAGAGCAAGTTGAGAAGTGTGTGCAGGTGTGTGTGTGTTGTATCCTTGTGAGTGTTTTGTTTTTATTTGTATTTTATTTATTTAAATAGGCAAGTAAGTTAAGAACAAATTCTTATTTACAATGACAGCCTGCCCTGGCCAAACCCAGACATCGCTGGACCAATTGTGTCGGACACCCAATCATGGCCAGATGTGAAACAGCCTCGATTCAAACCAGGGACTGTAGTGACGCCTCTTCAACTGAGATGCAGTGCCTTATACCGCTGTGCCACCCGGGGGTCCGAGTGTGTGTGTATTACCCTGATGCATTCAGAGTGGAGAAGGTGGACTGGTTAAAGGGGCGGTTTTCAGAGAAGAGTGGAGAAGAGATGATGCAAGGTGAAGATGTCTCTAAGGCCTCTGTGTCTGACTGCTGTTTTGTTCTATGTGACTGCCCTCCTATGCTGCTTCTCTCACCAGGAGTCACACTGCCTGTCATCTCAGGGCACTAAGCCTGGAGAGAGACAAACCCTCCCCACTCATTGTCAGTTACTGGTAGCAGCATACAGCTAGCTATACAACATACTATTATGTGTTATCTATTTACCATATAGAGTCTTGCAAAAGTATTCACCCCCTCCTTTGCATTTTTCCTATTTTGTTGTCTTACAACCTGGAATTAAAATTGATTTTTGGGAGGTTTGTATCATTTGATTTACACAGCATGCCTGCCACTTTGAGATGCAAATTGTTTTTATTGTGAAACAAACAAGCAGAAAATCTGAGCCTGCGTAACTATTCACCCCTCCCCCCCCCCCAGAAATCAATACTTTGTAGAGCCACCTTTGCAGCAATTATAGCTGCAAGTCTCTTGGGGTATGTCTCTAAAAGCTTAGCACGTCTAGCCACTGGGGGTTTTGCCAATTCTTCAAGGCAAAACTGCACCAGTTCCTTCAAGTTGGATGGGTTCTGCTGGTGTACAGCAATCTTTAAGTCATACCACAGATTCTCAATTGGATTGAGGTCTGGGCTTTGACTAGGCCATTCCAATAAATAGTATAATATTTCCCCTTAAACCACTCAAGTGTTGCTTTAGCAGTATGCTTAGGGTCATTGTCCTGCTGCAAGGTGAACCTCTGTCCCAGTCTCAAATCTCCGGAAGACTGAAACAGGTTTCCCTCAAGAATTTCCCTGTATTTAGCGCCATCCATCATTCCTTCAATTCTGACCAGATTCCTAGTCCCTGCCTATGAAAAATATCCCCACAGCATGATGCTGCTGGGATGGTGTTCTCGGGGTGATGAAAGGTGTTGGGTTTGCGCCAGACATAGTGTTCTCCTTGATTGCCATAAAACTCCATTTTAGTCTCATCTGACCATAGTACCTTCTTCCATATGTTTGGGGAGTCTCCCACATGGCTTTTGGCGAACACCAAACATGTTTGCTCTCTTTTGTCTTTAAAAGCAATGGCATTTTTCTTTCCATTCTTCTGGTGAATGCACCAATTTGTAAGTCGCTCTGGATAAGAGCGTCTGCTAAATGACTTAAATGTAAATGTAAATGTAAAGCCCAGCTCTGTGGAGTGTACGGCTTAAAGTGATCCTATGGACAGAAACTACAAACTCCGTTGTGGAGATTGCAGCTCCTTCAGGGTTATCTTTGGTCTCTTTGTTGCCTCTTTAATGCCCTCTGATATTTTTTATAACCCAACCCTGATCTGTAATTCTCCACAACTTTGTCCCCGACCTGTTTGGAAAGCAGCTTGGTCTTCATGGTGCCGTTTGCTTGGTGGTGCCCCTTGCTTAGCGGTGTTGCAGACTCTAGGGTGTTTCAGGACAGGTGTATATATACTGAGATCATGTGACAGATCATGTGACACTTAGATTGAACACAGATGGACTTTATTTAACCAAATATGTGACTTCTGAAGGTAATTGGTTGCACCAGATCTTATTTAGGGGCTTCAAAGCAAAGGGGTTGAATACATATGCACGCACCACTTTTTCATTTTTTATTTTGTAGTTTTTTTTATAAGTAATTTTTTTCATTTCAATTAAGACATTTTGACTTTTTGGTGTATGTCCATTACATGAAACCCAAATAAAAATATATTTAAATTACAGGTTGTAATGCAACAAAATAGGAAAAACGCCAAGGGATTTGAATTATTTTGCAAGGCACTGTATATCAACTAAAGCCATTGTATGAATATA